>NW_010399440.1:15254-35455 GCF_000710305.1 Buceros rhinoceros silvestris
ATTTCAGCCTCCCATGTACACTTTTTGTCCCTGATTTAAAATGTCAGCTTAGACATGAGCTGCAAAGGGTCATGTGGAGCTCAGGGCACAGCATGAGCCAGGTAAAGCTGCCTGGCAGAAGAGGACCCAAGGGTGTTAAGGCCAACAGCATCCTGGCTTGTATCAGAAATAGTGTGGCCAGCAGGAGTAGGATGAGGCAAAGGTGAGGCCACACCTCGAATACCGTGTCCAGTTTTGGGCCCCTCACTCCAAGAAGGGCATTGAGGTGATGGAGAATGTCCAGAGGAGGGCAAAGAAGCTGGTGAAGGGTTGAGAAAGCAAGTCTTATGAGGAGTGGCTGATGGAACAGGGGGTGTTTAGCCTTGAGAAAAGGAGGCTCATGGAAGACCTTGTTGCTCTCTACAACTACCTGAAAGGAGGTTGTAGAGAGGTGGAAGTCAGTCTCTTCTCCCAAGTAATAAGTGACAGAACTAGAGGAAAGAGCCTCAAGTTGTGCCAGGGAAGGTTTACATTGGATATTAGGAAAAATTTCTTCACCGAAGGGGTTGCCAAGCATTGCAATAGGCTGCCCAGGGAAGTGGTGGAGTCACCATACCTGGAGTTGTTTAGATGTGCTGCTTATGGAGATGGTTTAGTGGTGGACTTGGCACTGTAAGATCAATGGTTGGACTCAGTGATCTTAAAGGTCTCCTACAATGTAAACAATTCTATGATTCTGTGTTTCTATGAAACCAAATTTACACCCTTTGGGTTGCAGCAGAATGGCCATAAGGAAACCCTAGCAAGCCAGCTGCTGCAAGGCAGGCCCCATAACCTCCAGGTTAAGTGGCTGCCCACAGCAGAAACTTCAGACAGATACTGGCTGTTCATGTTCAATCTTTACTGAAAATTACAGATGCTTCTGAAGGGGCTGCAGCAGAAATGCAACAAACTTTTGCAAGCCCAGACTGCAAGCAGTGCTGCACTGAAAAGCAAAACACATGGGAGGCTGGGTTTAAAGGTAGCACTGTTAGCTAGGGCTCGAGCAGGTGTGTTGTCTTCTGCCTGGACCTCAGGTCATGTCATGTTTTTCCTCCACCATCTACTCTGGCCTCTTGCCTTTGGACTGTCAGACCTGAGGAGGTGCTCTCTCTGCACCTGTCTGCTCTTCCCAGGGAGATGATGAGGGTCTTGCATGGCAAGTCTTGCAGAGAGCAGTGCTCTGTCAATCTCGGTCACCCATGGGCCACTGCAGTGGAGCGCAGGGGCAGAGGGACAGCACAAGAGAAGTGCCTGGCAGAGCTCGAGGACATCAGGACATCAGGTTGGGTGGTGACCCAGAGTAATGTTTGGGGACTCGGCAATGCTTGTCAGCTCCTCAGCAGTGGTGCACTCTCGTACCTGAATTGCAAGCTTGAGCAGGCACAGGACACAGTCAGGCAGAAAGCAAACTGATTGCATTTATTTCTCTGGAGCACAGGATTCAAGAGCAGACACTGGATGGTGCCTCAGAAGCACGACAGGTTTTCCCAGCTTGCCCTGCATCCAGCTTTCCCCTTAATTGCTGCTCAGTGCTGACTCCTTTGCTCTGATTTTAACGCTTCTTCCAGCATATGTCATCCCTCCAACCTTGTGAATCAGCCATAGACGCATGCTTGGACCAGAGGCAATTGCTGCTGTGACTTGCTCTCAGCTTCAGGTAACCAGAGATCTACAGACTCCCTTGATTTAAGCTAGCTCCTCAGCCCCAGCACAATGTTACTATTTTCTGCTAATACAGTGCAAAAGATCAGAGGACAGGGAAACATGTTCTAAAGCAGACTTGTCTATCCCCTTTTCCTTTCTTTTTCTTCCACCTGTTGTCTTCACTCTTCTATCTCCCCATTCTGCCTCTTGCTCCATTCTCTCTCACTCCTGCTGTTCCTGGTGGACCCCACTTCTTCATCAACCTTCCCCATGCCCCACATCTGTCCTGAAACATTCTGGCCACTCTTGTCTCCCTAGGACTCCCCTGCTCCTCTCAGCCAGTCTCCATTCATTACTTCTCCAATTGTGTAACTTCTTTTCCTATTAAAACATTATCCCCATGTGTACTGTCTCCTCGTCCTTTCTTTTTTTCTCCTCTGTCCCTCATGTAAGCCAAGAGCATACACTTTTGACTGTTCAACCAACATTCGTACCTCCAGGCTGGCTCTCTTGTCACCTTCACTAAAGGTTGTGCTCCTCAGTAAAGAGTTCTTCAGAGCACAGGGAATCAAGTTTCACAGGGGACCAAGATCCTTTCCAGCTTCTAGAGTGAAGCGTGCATGCAGCTTTTGACCTTTTATAAATATTATAGAAAGGGGAAAGTCTACACATCAGCTGATGGGACCAGCCACACTTCAAAGGAGGGAGTCTGTGTGTGCTCACACTGCATAGTGTTGTATATAACATACTATACATTATTATTTATATTATTATTATATATATATAACATAACATATATAGTATCTTATATAGATACATTCCCTAAAAATTATCACTCACCTTCTGATGCATTTCTGCTTGTCATAACCACTGGGAAATGACAATACAGGCTACACAAATACTGCCATTGATGTCAAGAGATGTCTGTCCAGTAATGGACATCTTGTTAGTATAATGCCATTTTCAGTCTGTGTATAGGAGAACTTTCAACTAAAAGGGTCTGGGCAAAAGTCTGCGAGTGCACCAGAGTGAAAAGTGTTAATGGGCTTTGGAGACACTTGGGAATATTTTTTTATCCTGTATCTTCTCCTCAGCTGTGTCTACAGTCTATTTGCTCAGAGAAGAATGCGTGCGGAGGGACAACGAAGCACAGGCCATAAGTCCACGAAATGCACAACTCCCCCTGGGCTGTGCTGATCTGCAGCTTTGACTCCCCAAGGTGAAGAAGTGACATGAGATGTGCATTAGTCAGCCCCTCCATGAGGGTGCTCAGAAAAGCCATTTTGACAATGCCATACAAATACCAGCAAAGATACTTATGTCCAAACTTTCTGAGGAAAAAGCAAGTCTGGCAGAAAGTCTGCCATTTTACAGAGGTAGCAACTGACTAACGACAAGACTTTCTCTGTAGCCAACCTACATACACACTGCTGCTGGTTTGTCCCTTCTGAATTTTTTTCTGAACTGAATTCTTTTTCTCTTACTCAGCTTGTAGTGACAATTCTTTCGATTTGTTTCAGGCCAAAGATTGGGTTTATTTTTCATTCTGAAGGATATAAACATTTATCATGTAAATATTACTTTTCTTCTGATGTATTTTTTACTTAGATTGCCTGGAATGGATGCTAATACAATGTAGCAGTGGTTTCATCAGTATTTGCTTGTTTCTTTGCAGTGCCACATGGCTCTTAGCAAACTCAAGATCTTTGTTGAAATTAATATTGGAAAAAAAAAGATCATGGGCAATTCTAACTTTCTGGTTACACTGATAAGACTCAACAGTTCTTTATTGCCATGAAGATGTGCACCAAAGTTTCACTCTGGGACTCACTGCAACTGTTGTATTTCTGCTGAAAATACGATTTGAAATGATGCACTGAGCTGCAATACAAAACCTCTGGTCTTACTGTTCACTCAAGGTGTCTACCTAAACACCAGCACCAAAAAGCACAGCATTATCAGCCTTCTGTAATGTCCATTCAATTCAGTGAGAAGAATAAGAGATCTTTAAGGAAAGTATACACTAGTTGTTAATACATATATTAGATATATTACAGTCCAAGTCTAACCAGGATTACCCAAGGGCACATCTGAAAATGCTCTGATTTGTGGATTTGCCTTAATTCATATATATCCACATTAACATGTATGTAGATATGTGCACAATAAGTGAAATTGGTATAGGTTGGTATAGGCTGCCTTTTTTTTTTACCCTTCATTAGTATTTCTTGTCTTCCTTGAATTCCTGCACAGGTCATTTTCACAGCAGACTCCAGCTAAGTCTTCTTCCTCTGCTGAGACAGAGCACTGGCTCCATCCAAAGTCAATGGCAGTTTGTTCCCTAGTCCTCACAAACCAGGATTTCACTCCTTGCAAGTTTCCCATCTGGGATATTTGGAATCCCCTCCTGCTCCCATCACACGTAATTTTTAGGAATTTAGGAGCACATGCAAATGACTCCTTCATATGGCAATTTTATTATCACTGAAAAGGTGCTGCAGTTATTCAGTAGAAGAGCAGTGCTGACAAAAATAGCAATCATGAGCTAGAGTTGTCTGGTTTATCCCTGCTGCAGCCTCCAGTAAATAACTTTGCCTCCACTTCCCCATCTTGATCCAACAAATTTTGCCAATCCTATACAGTCCAATCATACACTAGACCATGCTTATCCCTGGTAGATATGTTAGTTGGTATTTGTCAAAGGTTAGGGCTGGACTGATCACTAGACAAATGACAGATGCTCTCTATTAACACCTCTCCCTGCCCAGAGGGGAAGAGAAAGGGAATAAGGGAGAGAGACTTATGGACTGGAAAACTAAAACTGCTTTAGTGAGAATAATAACAATGAAATAAAATATAAACAGATATACACAAAACCAGTAAGAACACAAACCTCCTGATGGAAATTATGTCACCGTCACCACTGATGCTGTGGGCAGATGTTGGGGAAGTCCCAGATTAGACCCAGCAGCAGATGGGAACTGGATTCAGGATCTGGATTCGGGAACTGGATTCAGGGATTCACAGATTGGGATCCGAGAGAGAACAGACATATTCCTCAGGCACCATCCATTGAAGAAGAGACTTGACCCTTGTGCTCCCTCAGCTCTGTGCCAAACATGTCGTCTATGGGATGGAACAGCTTGTTGGTCAGTGCAGGGTCACCCATCCCATCTGCTGCTCCCCGCAGGTGTGGCCTCTCACGCACTGCACCCCCACCGTGGCAGACAGGATTGAACAGTGACCTTGGTCTGCACAGCAGAAAGTCTAAGCAAGAGCCTTTCTGCATCCCAGCCCCTGGTACTGACTGTAAACATCAAGTGCTGTCACTACTCGAAGCAGACGCTGTCTGCAAAAATACACCGTTAACTTCAGACAGTGCTGTTAGTGAGCAGAGACTGAGCTGGAAAGTGAAATCGCTGAACAGAATGAGCTCTGTTCTAACTCAAACCAGGACAGTATTATTAATAATAGATACTCACTGTACATGTGAGGTTTCTGTGATTTTGGTCTGACTTGACTCAGACTGGCTGCTAGTGACTGCATGGACTCCATAATGGACTTCTGGTGCAAACAAGGCATTATCGATTTGCTTTCTGCAGTGGTGGCTTAAAATGTGCCTCTCAAGGAACACGGTGCTTACAAGCCTAATTGTTGGTGTAAAAATTACGTGCTGCCCAGCATCCAGCACTCTGACCTAAGGTACCCTGTGTGATTGAGCCCCACAGAGTTCAGGCTGTTACACTGAAAATGTGAAAACCCAACCAAAGTATTATAATTGGTGTGATGACACCTTCCCTGTATCCTCGCTGTCATGTAGCTGTCAAAAGCACAACTACCTTACTACCATGAAAGCTGCCACTTACAAGGATCCAATTTCCCTCTCTCAGACCTTTCTAAACAAACTTTTCCCTGCTTTTTGTGATGTTTAGTCATGAGTGCCTGAACCTATAAGTGCCCTCAGAGCCCTTGACAAAGGAGTTAGATGGTATGTGCAGCTGACTGTCAATGCGCCTCAGGCACTGAGCTTTGTTAGATTCCTTTAGAATTTCTCCATCTTATGTGTCCCTTACGAATGCACAAATGCATTCCCCGGCACTGCTTGCCAAGAGCGACTTGGGCGGCAGGGACAGAAAAAGATCAGCGGGGCAGGAAGGGGAACACCCAGAAGGAGCTATTACTTGGTTTGTTTGTTTCTTGACAAGAAACTTGACAAACAGTTTCTCGGATTTGAGCTTTGCGAATCTGTTCTCTGCTGTCACCCACTTCGAGGAACTCATAGTCCATTTTTCCAGGGTGAATGCCGATGCAAGGCAAGGAATGTGTCCCATAGGAACAACCAGACTCTCCAGTGTGAGCAATGAGGGATACACCAAGCTGCTTCCACCCTGAGCAGGATGATGTCAGCATCCTGATTCTGATTCATCTACCTGATATACCTTAGAGATTTTATGTTATGTTTGTTTGTTTATTAATTTGTGCTTGGCAGCAAGCATCCTCATGTCCCAGAAAGCACTGGAACAGACATGGCTTCACTGGGGAGACGTTCAGCCCTGTGGGATAACTCCAAGGTTATCCAAAGTGCTCCTTGCAGAGTCAAATCAAGCCAATCAGGAAACCCTCAGAAATGTGGGCTGTGCTCAGTTTGTTGCTTCCACCCTTAGACATTTCCTGCTATTGTTCTTGTCATTTTCTCTGAGTGTCCAATAGGCTGGTGGGTGGTGCCGCTACTGCCGGCAAAGGTTTTTGGGGAGGCCTCTGGTCCTCTTGGGCACATGGAGAACTTATTGCTGTTCCTTTCACAGTCCCCCAGCACAGATTTCCAGCACGCAAGTGCAAGGAAGGTGTGGCTCTGGTGGTAATTGCAT
The DNA here is from genome assembly GCF_000710305.1 of Buceros rhinoceros silvestris. NCBI lineage: Eukaryota > Metazoa > Chordata > Aves > Bucerotiformes > Bucerotidae > Buceros > Buceros rhinoceros. The sequence continues at coordinate 21,788 of NW_010399440.1, forward strand.
ATCAGTGAGCAAAGCAAAGTCTCTTTTCCTGCTGGCTGTGCTCAACCAGGTAAGAAAGCAATCACGCCACATAATGATGACTGAAGTTAACTCAAGAAATTGATAACCACCTCAAGAGAAGCAGAAGGTGGGTTAGTGGAGGCACCAAGTCCATGGCATCTTGGGATTCACTGAGAGCTGTACGTAGTTGCGGAAATAGTGACTGTACTCTAGAAACTGGCTGCTCTAGTTTTACTTCAGCCATCCAGAGCCTGGTTTTCTCTTGATGTACAGGAGCACAGGAAGTCACCTACAATGGTCTAACCCCATCATGCCTCAAGAAGACCAGAGGTGCTGTAACTGTGCTGCCCTCCCAGGAACAATGCCTGTATATTGGGTTTTAATTCTCTGAGTTTCATCGGATGTATCTCACAAGACTCTACCTGGAGTGGTAGAGACAGAGAAAAGATGATGCTGTACTCCTCATGCCTCAGTCTCCACTAGAAATCACAGCAAACCAGTTCCTAGATCCCATCCCACCTGCTGAGGTAAGCATGAGCACAACTTCGGTTTTCATCTACAGCGTAAGACAACTTTCCATGCTATGGAGAAATTCTGAGATTGAATTTGTGCTCAGACAGCATCTGTAATTCTGCAGAGAGATCACTGGAAGTATGGTATCATTTCTGAGCTGTAATGGTGAATAGATCCAGCTGCGGAGCTGGCTGTCAGTGAAGAAAGGAGTGGGAAAAATTGCTCTGAGATTGCTCAGGGCTTACTTTGCCACCTCTTTGCTCGACATTACCCAGCATTGGCCACACCTGAGTCATTGCTGTCTGATTGCTCATGGTCTTGGAGTGCAAATAAAAAAAAAACCAAAACAACAAAAACAAAAAAAATACCAAAACGGAGAATGAGTTTAATAACACGACAATTACTTCCTTTTTATTTTCCATGATGGATCATAAGTTCCTGTATGTTCCTGCCTCATGGAAAGCTGGAATGAGGAAACAATTTTAATTGTGGGAAGCTATAAAGTTTGTCTTGACTTTGTGCTGCGTGTTTGCGATAGAAGTCAGCTGACAGTTTCCTGCCTGTGTGGATCTCGGACGGGTGAAATTCTTCACCCCTGGACTTCCCAAGAGCCACAGAGCTTCGAAATCAGGAAAAAGCAGACACTTGGGCTGATTTGATTTGGGGAGAAAAACCAGTCAGTAGAACACGTGCAGCCCAGGATGGTTAGAAAAGGGATTATTTTCCCTTTCGAGAGAACCCTTAAAAGCGTGCCAGAGTCTACATTTTGATGGTTGGCCCACAGTTGGCCATAGAGCGTAGTACGGATGTGGCATGGGACTGCATTTCTGAGGGTAAATATCATAGAGGAGAACCTCAAAGCCATCTAGCAGTGTAGTAACCTCTTACTTTCTAATAACTTACTTTGGACTCAGTTAATTTTCTTTCTGCAGCAAGCTGAGGAAAGCCAAGTGTCTGAGTCTATTGAAGGCCTGTAGCTGGTAGTGTTCCCCCAGAGTCAGTACTAGGTTCAGTCTTGTTCAATATGTTCATCAGTGACATGGATGAAGGGACAGTGTTCCCTCAGCAAATTCGCTGATGATCCTCAGCCCTGGTAAGGCCATACCTTGAATACTGTGCTCAGTTTTGGGCCCGTCTCACTAGAAGGAGGACAGTGAGGTGCTTCATCCTGTCCAGAGAGGAGCAACAAAGCTGGTGAAGAGTTCAGAGAACAAGTCCTGTGAGGAACAGCTAAGGGAACTGGGGTTGTTTAGCCTGGAGGAAAGAAGGCTCAGAAGAGACCCGACAGGACAAGAGGAAATGATCTCGAGTTGTGCCAGGGGAGGTTTAGACTTGGAAAAATATCTTTACAGAAAAGGTTGTGAAGCATTGGAACTGCCCAGGCAAGTGGTGGAGTCACTATCCCTGGAGGTATTTAAAGTGAATAGAGACGTGGTGCTTAAGGACATGAATTAGTGGTGCCCTGGTAGAGCTGGGTTAATGGTTGGACTTGATCTTAAAGGTCTCCTCTAACAAAAATGATTCAGCAATTCTGTGATACAGACCTGGGAGGAGTGGCTGATAACTGGAAGGCTGTGCTGCTGTTCAGCAAGACTTGGAGTGAATAGAGACGTGGTGCTTAAGGACATGAATTAGTGGTGCCCTGGTAGAGCTGGGTTAATGGTTGGACTTGATCTTAAAGGTGCCCAGGCAAGTGGTGGAGTCACTATCCCTGGAGGTATTTAAAGTGAATAGAGACGTGGTGCTTAAGGACATGAATTAGTGGTGCCCTGGTAGAGCTGGGTTAATGGTTGGACTTGATCTTAAAGGTCTCCTCTAACAAAAATGATTCAGCAATTCTGTGATACAGACCTGGGAGGAGTGGCTGATAACTGGAAGGCTGTGCTGCTGTTCAGCAAGACTTGGACAGGCTGGAGAGTTGGCTATGAAGGAATCTAATGAAGTTCAATAAGGGCAAATGTAGGGTCCTGCACCACGGGAGGTGCACCTACAGGTAAGGGTTGACCTGCTGGAAAGCAGCTTTGCGGAGAAGGACTTGGGAGTCTTGGTGGATTAACAACTTAACCATGAGACAGCAATGTGCCCTTGTGGCCAAGAGTTTTCCTCCCCGTCTACTCTGCCCTGCTGAGGCTACATCTGGAATCCTGTGTTGAGTTCTGGGCTCCACAGCTCAAGAAAGACACTCAACTACTGAGAGAGTCCAGCAGAGGGCTACAAAGATAATGAGAGTTGGAGCATGTCTCTTATGAGGGAAGGCTGAGAGACCTGGCTCTGTTTAGCCTGGAGAAGAGAATGCTGAGAGGGGATCTTATCAATGCTTCTAAAGATAAAAGGGGCAGGTGTCAGGAGGATGGGGCCAGGCTCTTTTCAGTGGTGCCCAGCATCAGAACAAGGGACAATGGGTGCAAACTGGAACACAGGAAGTTTCACCTAAACATAAACTTCATGTTTAGGGTGACAGAGCACTGGAACAGGCTGCCCAGAGAGGTTGTGGAGTCTCCTTCTCTGAAGATACTTGACACTTGCCCAGTCACGATCCTGTGCAACCTGCTTTAGGTGAACCTGCTTTAGCAGGGGGTTGGACTAGGTGATTCTTAAATGTCCCTTCCAACCCCTATCATTCTGTGACTCTGTGAAGTTTAGCCTGACAAGTTCCTGGCTCCCATCCCAGAATGGGGCTGGCTGGTCACCAGGAGCTGGTTTATCTTCTGTGGTTTCAGTGGATCACATGACTATGTAAAACATTCTCCCAGGGGTCTCCTCACCTGTACGAACAATCTCTATGCCTGGAATGGTGCTACTGAGGTATGGGTTAGCAAGGGGAGCTGGTCCATGTCACATCTCTGGAAATGCCTGCTGTGTAACTAAGGAAAAGAGGCTAGGAGTTTTGCAGGACTCCTCTGAAGTCTAAGTGGTTTATTTTGTCTGGTTTTGAGCCTCACAATGATCTTAATGCTCAAGGATCCTGGTCTGGAGGAAACCGCAGCTGAGCCTTGGGAAACCTGTAAGTATTCTTGGTTTTACCTGTACGATTGACTCCCTCATCTCCTTTCGGTGCCTGATGTTTTTTATGTTGGCATTTGAACATTACATTGAAGTAATATGCTTGTAAGTATAGGCAATAATAAACATGAGACCATTGTGAAAATCTGCTCGGGTGTACAGCACTGACAGGACATTTTCATTTGCTTTGTCTAAGATTTCATAACATGAGACTAGGAAGGCTTCACAGATGCCCATATTACTGAGAAGGCTATGTTCCATTTCCCAGTGTACTTCATGCAGGTAAGTGTGTACGCCCTCTGGGCATGGGAAGTTAAAAAACCTCTGACAGTTTTTAAATCACAAAAGATGCAAGTAGGTACCTTCAGGGATCTACAAAAAAAGCTTACAAGTGATAGAGGTGCTCTTGAAAATAGGATGTAGATACTTCTTAAAGATCTCCTGTGATTTCTGTGCCAACTGCTGTATAGTTATGAACACCTTTCCAGCCTGTGGTTTAAAGGGGCTTCATCTATGGATGTTTATGACTGACGTGATAGGTCAGTAGGTGATAGAGCAGTACTCAAAGCCTTGACTGTAAGTAAGAGAGATAAAGAGACATTAAACTGCAGATGTGTATCTAGTTCCAGTGGTTTGCATAGATGAACTGATAGACTTGGAAGGACATCTTGAAGTGCCTCTCAGACTCAAGGCTTAAAGGGTAACCACATTAATCTGCCTAAGGCAGCTCAAGAGGAGGAAATTTACTCCAGAGCTTTGGAATGGGCAGACTAAAAATGAAATTAAATTTAAAAGGTCTTACTTGAAATAAGGCATAGAAATTGAGAGTAGCGACGATATTGAGGTAGGTAGAACAGACTTAGCTGCACTAAGACTATCACTAGATGAGGGCAGCTGGAAGTGCAGGCTGTGGAGATAACTGGCCAAAGGCATGGCAAATTAGTTACTAAGCACCAGATGGACACCACCAACTGTCTAAATGCTTTCTCCCTCATTTCTAATTGGCCTTGCTTGCGGCTGAGCTCCCTGGCTCTGCCTGCAGTTCTCATCTCTGCTGTTGGCAGCCCCCTTGTTATACACCCTGCAGCCAGCGTGCAAGCTCTCATCAGTGTGACAGTCATTGAAGGAGTTTTGCGTTTGCTGGTCATGCCCTACTCTTACAAAATTTGTTTCATTAGCAGTGTGAAACACCCATGGAACCATTTCTTTCTGCTCTCTTTTACATTTTTACTTCTTTTTTTTTGTAATTTTTATATTCATGTCAGCTGTTGACTGTGATCAGTCAAAGAGAGGCATTTTGTGATGCTGGTACAGGACTTCTGGTATTTGCCACCTTACACTATGTTAACACTGGTAAGTAGGAAGAATGTAAAGATGCAGTTTGTGCTCAAATCAGCTGTGCCTGTAAGTCTCCCTGGCTTCTCCTCACTGATCTAAATGCACACTGAGTGCTCTTGTGGTGATCTAGCTATAGATTTGCTGTGGTCGCTGCTTATAGCTTCACCGCATGCCTCCTGCTATGTGTTTGGGACTTGTGGCATCAAGATCAGGAAGTCCTCTTGCAGAAAGTCCTCCTTTATTTCCTTGTTCCTGCCTTCTTCACTAGCATGTCCTCTTTGGAAAGTACCAATGTCTTGAGGCAAAGAAACCAGGGAACCTAAGTATGACCTTGGAAAGGCTGGTCATGCAACAACTGATGACGTGAAGGCTCAGCCCAAGAGGTGGTTGCTGCCCACACAGAGCTTGGTGGGTGCTCTGGTGTCGCAGAGGATGGCAGCTGCCTGGCCCCACAGCACAGCTCTCACCATCAGGCCTTCACAGCATTATTTCCGCCTATGGCTGGCTCAGGTGGGTGCCACTGAGACAGAAAGTAGAAAATGTTTCCAAAGGTGCCACGCAAACTGCCTTGCCACTCCTTTCCTGGTGTTAAGTCAGCTAGGAAAGAAAGCAGCTGCTTTTCAACAGGTCAGTACGATTGCAAATGTGAAGAGGTCCAACATTCAGTAAATTCAGGACAAAGGAGGATAGTGGTTTTCTTCAACAGCACACCAGCAAGGGCTGGGGAGAGCTGTGTTCAGTTTATCATGTCCACACACGATTTAGATAACTGTGGATAGATTATTTTGACCCAGAAACACAAGTCTAGCTGTTGCAGCTTGTCCAGCTAACCTGTCAGCTGTGAGCAGCAGACAGCTCGGTGTATCCTGTCTGTGGCTGCACAGTCCTCTGGGAGGGTAGCTGGAGTTGTGCTTTACCCCACATTTGTAAAGAGCTGGTTGTGGGCTGTGGCTCATTACCATGGCTCATCTGGAACATGGTAAGATGATGATGATGCACTCTGGTAACTCGACTGCGAGTTTGGGCCCTTCTGCTCTTTCTGTTTTAAACTTCTAACCCTGAAATCAGTACTGCAGGAAATACCTGCTTGACAGGAGCGCTCTCAAAGACTGTGACCAGGGGACCACGAAAATACTGCAGATACATGCAACTTTTTAATAGAAAGTGTTAAATGCCCAATACCTCATTCACAGCCCATAGTTATTTTCTCTTTCCTCACTTCCCCTTAGCCCTCCCTCATGCATTTCTCCTTTGCCTCTTCCCATAACAGATGGTGTGGAGTCATATTTCATAGTGTAGGAAAAGCTTGTTTAGCAGAGTTTTTTCCCTAGTAAAAATAATACAACAAACCTTCAGATGTACGTGATAAATACACCCCCATGGACCCAGGGAGCATAGCAGGATGTCCCCAAATGCTAAACCTCACTTGTGTTGCTGTACCCGTTTGTACAAAGAGAGTATTACCACGAAGGTCACATACTAGCTTCCCTTTCTGCTTCCCATTCCTGACGTGCGTGCTACGTGGCTTGCTTTGGTGATTGGAAAGGATTGCTGCGCAGATAGACCACCCCTGCCCAAGGGATGGCAGCAGGTCTACCACAGCGGTGAAGAACCAAGGAGAGGGGTCCAAGTCCAGCTATTAAAGCCCAGGAAAATAATAATTAAAAAATCCCTACCACTACATGCAGGAACAGATTTTACAAGGCGGGATTGCTGGAGGAAGTTTCTCTGCAGTGTACGGGGCCATCTAGCGAGCTCCGGCATTGCAACAGCTTCGCTCTCTCCGTTGCACTCTGTCCTGTTTATCCCCAACACAAAACTTCACACATCAGCTGCCAGCAAGCTACGTGCACAAACTTGAGCAGTATTTTCCACTGCAAGGTGAAAGGAGGAAAGTCACTGCAGGAGGGGAGAACATGACAGCAAGACAGGGCATGGCTGATGCCAGGGAGCTTGGTGCGCTGGCTTTCTGTCCGAAATCAGAAATCCAGCTACACTGGCAGTAGAAACGCGATGTGCAAGTTTTCACCAAGTCATGTCCGCAGCTGCAGGGCTGGTGATGACAAGGGGAACTGCTCAGCCACAGGACACCGCAGCAACTGAGGCAGTGCCAAAATCTCTTGAGGAGCAAGGTGACACTGGTTCCTCGATATTATTGGTGGCTTCCCTGACAACACTTGGTGAGGCGCAAGGGAATGGGAAAGTGATGAGTTAATATAGATGTTTGTATTTTTGCATGATGCTAGGCTGATAGTCCTGGAAAAAAACCTGCTGCAAAGTAAAGCATTATACACACAGAGCTCTGTCACCATGTTTTGCCTCCGAGCAGACCAGACCGATTGCCTGGGAATGAGCACGCAATCAGCCACGCTGCTCATTCACCCTCCCATGTCTCCTTAAAGGATGCCAGATTAGGAGACTAACAATAAACATCTGGAGGGTTCCATAGATTTTTGCGGCTGCCCAAAGAACCCTTGAGCGTACCTGAACCCACAGCCAACTCTGAAACCTACAGCCAGCATCATGCTGTTCTGGTACAATCTATGCTTGTTCAGCCAGGGCACAACACTGGAGAACATGATCATGAGATGGTATCAGAGCATTTCAGGTGCCAGCACGTGACTCCTGCCTCCTCAGTGACACTTTCCACTTTCAGCATAGACAGAAGTGTTTTTAAGCAAGATTGTTCTACTCCATTAGAAGTACGTCAGAAAACTGGAATGGGAAGGTTGGAAGATGCTCATCTAGTGAACCTCAGTTTAATCTCATTGAGTGCTGGGAGCTGGGTAAGCACACAGTCCATAGCACACAGTAGTTTATCCACCTTCAGCAGAACGAATGCATTCACTTCCTCATCTCTTGGACACTATTTGACCTGCTTGGACCTGCCTCAAGGGTGAGCTCCTCATGTATACCACCCTGTCTTTGGAACATCTGTAAAACTGGAGCTTGGTAATTTTAATAATGACAAACTGTTTCACATTCTTCTGAACTGTCATTGAAGCCTTGCCCTGCAATTTTAGGATACCAAACAATCATTCAGCATCTCATTTTTAGTCCCATTGAATATTAGTGTGCGCATCTGGAAGCATTTGCTATTTCATTACGTGTCTGTGTGTGTTTGCACACAGGCTACGGCCAGGAGAAACAAAATATAATTAGTGCTGTAGCCCTGCAACCCAGCAAATATAGTATTGCCATCGCTACCAACAGGCCCATAGCTTTGTAATGGCTTTGCAAGGTCCTTAAGGTTTGTCAGGCTCTGTCTATATGTGTCCCATTTGTCCCACTTCTGCACATTTGTATAATCATATGGCATAGCTACAATTTTCAGACAGCAACGTCAATGAGCCATTTTCTATAGAAATAAGTATTTATGACTGCACTGTAGTCATCTGGTGCGGAGGAAGATGGGCTTGATGTCACAGCTGAAGCCCGGAAACAGGGACTCAAGGTGCTCTGCAATGACAAGAGATGGTGCGCAGGCTGGCCCCGGAGACCCTGTGGCTATGAGCACATTTGCAGTGGTCAGATAAAGACATGCAGACCTAGAGCTGGACAACACCACTTTAGAAGCGACAAAGACAACAAAAAATAAGTATTTGTAAAACACTCCATATAAAGAAAATTTGTATCTGACATGGAATTACAAGACCATGAGGAAACACCAAGGTATAAAACGCGTTAGAAAATATACACCAACTGCCTCAAGAGGACTCAAAACTGAGGAGAAAGAAACCATCAACGTCTATAGCACCTTCCTCCTGGCAAAGGGAAGAAACCCTCACCATCAACGTAGTATTTGCCCTGACAAGGAGCCTGAGATGCTAACGATTTGCCATACCTTTTACCTCCCTCCAGGACTGACTCAAAGGGGTTATGGAAGAGGGACTGAGAGCAGAGAAAGGGGGCAGCTACAGGAAAGGTGTAACAGTTTTATTATACTGGAGACTTTTTTTATGTAATGGTGTTTCTTCTTTCCCTCATATAATACTTTGACTGAGACTGAAAATAACTCTGTTGTTAGACTGGCAGGATTTCAATTCTCTTAACAAAAAATTCTTAGCTTTGCATAAAAGTGTGCTTATTTTTCATCACAGGAAGTCTTTGGGTGCAACTTCATCTCATTGTTGAAGGAGACAGAAATGTACCTGATTTCCCAGCTCAGTGCCTTAAGCACTGACTGTCTTTCTCATTTTTTTGTTTTGGTTTTACTTTTTTTTGTGAACAGATGGGCTTTGAGAAGAATATTCAGAAGAATCTTTTTCCAAGGGTTAATTTCTCCACAGTTAATTTAAGGAAATAATTTTCTAGGCCTCAAATTTAAATTTGTTTTAAAAAATTCCCAAATTCTGTAACAATACAAGTTGCGTGAATTTAATGTCATTGAATGTGACAGCAAACGTTGTTTCACATATATGAGAAAGACCAGACCACACCGAACTGTTAGTTTGCCATCAAGGGTGGGTTGCTTGGTCTAGGTTGCTAAACTAGAAGATTAGGAAATGATGCAGGACAGTGCCAGTGGGTAGGGGAGAAGGAAACTCTAAAGGAGAAGGAAACCGGTAGCTGTTGTACAAAAAGAGTAAGTTTTTAAGGAGAAGGACAAAATATATCTTTTTTTCTATAGTTCATTAAAAATGCTTAATTCTTCTTTTTATAGGTTATGTTCTGTTAAAGTAATTTATACTTTTATTTCTGAAATCACCATAATTTTGTGGCAAAACCAGGTATTTTCAAACAGCAAAGTGACAAAATACAAAATTTTTTGCATTAAAAATAACTCCTTGCTTTTCTGGCCAATGAATTCACCAGATGATTTTGAGGTACCTCACATGGCATTTTTTTTTTTTCACATTATGGAAAACAATCGCTTGGCTGGAATCACAATTCTTATTTCCTGCTCCTTAGAGTGTCCACAATCTAGGAAGGATGCTACACAGATGTGAGACTTTCAGATATGCCAACTCATACAAAAAGGCTATGTCATTCTTTTAAAGAACATCAGGCTGATATTTCAGAACCCTGAAGTAACTGTGAAAGCATAAGACCAAAAGCAGAGCTTTTCCTCATCTAGAGAATTACGGTCATATTCTTATAACTATAGCAGGATTTGTTACATGAAAGCAACTTTCTACTATAGCATGTTAATGAATAGAAAGCATCTTCTGTAACGCTGCTACAAAAAATCCAATTGTTGGATTATTTCACTGGAGGATGGATACAATTTTTTCCTAGATGAAAGACTGGAAAGTATAATGTAACAGTAGTATTATTCGCATGCAAATAAAATCCAGATTTGTTCTCAAAATCATTTTCGTCTTATTGCACATTCTTTTTCCCCAGACGGCTTCTTGCTTAAAGAGCTCTGTTTCTTTAGGAGTCTGAATGCCCGCATTCCTGAGTATAGCTGTCTGAGAGACTGTAGCATACATCCCCCAGCAGCTGGACACACATGGACATGAAACCTTGGTGGCAGATTTTAGGAAGGCAAACCTCTCTGGCATTGCTGCTGTAATGTGTGCAGTTTTATGTTTATTCTAGGGAGAGCCACCTTTTTAATGTTCTCGGTAGTATTCACTGTAAGACAAATAAATGCAAGCCACCTTGTTATCCCACCAGAAACAAAGAAGCCATAAAACACAGTCTTTGGGACCATATACTTGCATTATTGAACAAATAACCTTTGACATCAATCCATCTAAAGCTGGACTGCTGGCAGACCGTACATGCACCAGCTTTTGCCTGGCAAAGAGCAAACTTTTCTCCTTTAAAACATGGCAAAAAGCGAAACCCCATGGTTTCATTTTCTATTGGTTACATTCTGAACTTCTTGCCCTGAAACACCCCTTTGTGGATACTCCAGAAACACGAAAATAGAAATTACCTGATTAACAAATGGCATCTTAGTGAGCTGCCACCTGCCCTTGTGTTTCACCAAATGAAAAATAAGTCTGCAAGCCACTGCCCTCTATCTGCTGTGCAACTGAATATACATGACAAAGGCTAAAAGAGGCTTCTTTACTATCCAGCTAGTGGGTCACTCTCATGATTTCTGCAAGTTACAAACCTTGCAGCTGTAAATGTTATAATAAGGAAGAAGCCATTCCAGATGTGGAGTTAGCCTACGAGCTGGCAATCTGCGTCTTAACCCTCCAGTGGTAACAGTCATGACCCAGGCTACGGTGAGACCAGATCACTGGAAAGGGCATGCACCAGGCAGAAAGTTCATGTCAAAGCCCCAGACAGTAAGAAGAAAGCTCTACTGGTGATGTGAAACCCTACTCTACCACAGTGGCACTGTGTAGTAGGTTTGCGGGTGTTCCCCAAAGGATGGAAGAATTAATTAATATTAACAAAAAATTTAAAAGGGATGTGTTAAATACAATAGATTTCTAGAGGCCTGCCAAAATGAGCTCTAATATTTGCTGAGCACACTTCAGTGTAATGTTTCTTGATATTCTGGTCCTTGATTTCCACCAGACCTTTATCTTGAATTTAGTCAGAGTTATTTTTAAGAGAGGAAATAGCACAGTGTCATTCTGGGTAGCTTTTGGGAAGCATCTTGATTCAGTTGGTTTTACTTGCGGATTTTTCGTGTTGGTCCTGGATAGTTATAAAACTTACTGATCAAGAAACACATTTAAAATATGTGTAAGCCTAGCAGAAACCTGTGCTGAAGCTCTCTCTTGACCTGGGGCTGGGTGCAGCAAAGCCACGCCGGTGTGATCTTTGCCTGCAGGGGAGCAGCGGGGTATGGCAGCAGAGCACTCCACTTCCCCTCAGGGCTGGAGCAGCAGTGTTTTTTAGTGAGCCTGGATGCTCACAGGTGCATCACTGCAGTCTGTTCCCACGCCATGCTGACCAGCAGGTGACCTGTGTGTCCCACAACCAAAAATAGACGAAATGTACAGCCTCCCTCCAGTTTTAGTTGAGAATGCGAGGTACACAAAAATACTTTTCTGTGGTAAACCATAGCTTTCTCAGGGATGCTTCCTCATGTTTGCAGACACCTTTCCACTCTACGGGGTGGGATTCTAACACTACTTCATGGAAACTTGAGTTATATAAGCCCTAGCATTTTAGTTAGCTATTTGAATTTCAGAGACTCCACTCAGGACCTAGTCTCCAGTAGTTAAAAAAAAAGTGCATGCAGAAAGCACATACTTTGTAACATTATGATTATGTTTCCATTGGGAAGCAGATACCGGGAACAAGCTGCTGCTGGCCCTTTCTACATGTACTCAGAAGGGGTTGTAGTGAGAACAACCTGTTTCCCCTACAAGCTCTAGGATTTTGCTTTTCTCAACTTAAAATGAGCAGCTGATGGTGGGTGAAGAGTTTAGACAGAAAACCACTACGCAGAAACAAAGACAGGCATGGAAGGGGGAAGCAGGTGATTGTACTCTTAGGAAAGGTGACTTGATTGATAGTATTTAGGTCACAGGAGCTTCTAGAGAAGGCAGGTACCATCCCACCATGGTAAACACTCAGCACACCTGGTGGAAATGTCATTCCTGGTCTTCCTGTTGGCATGCAGACTACAGGACACATATGCCTGGCACCCTTGAAAAGCAGGATCTCCTCTGTCCATGTTTGAGACACCACACATTCTCACAGCTTCACCTTAGGCTTAACAGGAAGCACATCAGGAGGGCTAGACCATGTATAAAATCTACTTTTGGTACAGGCCAGAGCAGGTAACAGAAGTCATTAATGAATACAAGCCTGAAGAAGACTTCTCCTCTGGAGGAAGGAAGCCTTGTGATGCTCGAGTGGCTGCTGAGCAGATCTAGCCCAGCAACGCTGATGGAGACAACAGGCCTGTCACAGCACAAAGTCAGGAATGCTAAATATGTGTTTTGGGACCTGGGAGGCAGCTTAGCGAGGGATTGACTAAGGGGCAGAAGGAAGAGGAGTAGAGAAGGCATTTCCACATCCTACACACTGCAACGTGGGATCAAGCACAGCTACATTATTGCTAAAAGGAGAGGGAACACACCAGCTAGAAAACACCAGGGGCCCTGGCTGGAGGGACTGGCAGCAGCAGGCGGAGGGCTGGGCTCCCCTCCTGTCTCCAGCAACAACCCCTCCCAAATCCACTTCTGTGAGGTGCCCGTCCTGTCCATGCCCAGGACAAGACACTAGGGCAGGACCACCCGGCCCTGCATGTGTACAGTGCTAGGTCCCAACGGGGTGCCACGGGGTGGCCATGGTGACAGCCCCAAAGCAGGATGAAGGAAGGGAACTGTGATATGCCTGTGACAAGATTAGTGACATCATATAGGTCCAGAAAGCAGCTTAATAAATTCTCTGTTGCCTTGGACATTTGACATGCTGTATCAATAACAGGGACTAGAAAACACTCCTGGCATTTCTTAGCAGAAATCTGAAGTGTTAAATGAAGAGATATAACAAACTACCTTAGGGAAGTACAATACTCGTAAGACCCATTCGTATGTAGCAACTGCTAGGACAGAAAATAGATCTGATTAATTCTCCTCACAGATAGAAGGAGATAAATGACTGTTAAACAATTATGCAGCATTCACATGCAGTATTAAGCAGTTGTTTTTTTTCACTCTGGAAATAGCTTTATATCTGCCTGACCACAGATTATTTTTCTGTCTTTGTTTAGAAGTATATACCATTTTGAGGGTTAAAGGGAACTAGTCCTTTAATAAAGATAAAAGTGTTAAAGTGTCAACGTTACTAATGTTTTTGGTCTTTGTCGCGGGTTAGCCGAAACCTCCCCTGTTCTGGAAGCTTTGCGGTAAACTGAGCAATCGTATTCCCCTACCATGTACATATAAA
>NW_010399441.1:0-13065 GCF_000710305.1 Buceros rhinoceros silvestris
GAACGCGAGAGACGCAGGGCGGCGGGGTCCCGACAGAAAAACACGCGTCGCTGCCGAATGTTGAGCATCAACATGTCGCTCAAAATACACTTGGTGTTCTCCTGCTTCACTCCCCCTCCCCAAAATCTGGTTTGATTTTCCAGCTCCCTCTCCCCTTGTCTAACGTCTCACCCATTTAAAAATAAAAAAACATTGCTTTTTCAGCTCTGCTTTCTCCAGACAGATTTGGTTCCTTCCAAAGTCTCCTTGATTAAACACACAGTAAATAGTAGCCAGGCCAAGATTCTCAAAGCCTGTGACTCTTTTGATGCCAATAAATCCCACTGCACCTTTCTCCTCAGCTGCCCTCAATTTCCTCGACTCTTTTTAAGGCTGTCATGTGCATCTGGACCTGGATCCTTCTTCCACTGCAATATTTTCATTCTTTTTCAGATTTCTCTCTGAAAAAGTGCAGACCATGAAATCTACATGTTTTCTGAAATCTTTGAAGCAATTTAAAAATTTGATTGCTTTTCCTTTTTTTTCCTGAAAATCTCCAATCTGAAAAACATCAGCTTCAAAATGGTGAAAATATTGATGTTTAAGTTTTAATTTCTTGCCATAAAAGGAAAAATTGAAAATTAGGAATAATATATTTTCAGTTATGGGAAAAAAATCATTTTGCTTGAGACATATAGACCAATCTGAACCCAAAATGCTGACTGTTGTCATTATCAGTCTGCAACTCAAAAATGAGAAAACTTTATCTGCTGATATGGAAACAGCAGGTCTCCAGCCTGCGTAAAGTAATACAGGTTTTTGGTATCTTTTTATTCCAGAAGATCTCTTCCACAATGTGTCTGGTACATTCATGTTTTGTTCATTCTGTCTTGTTCATTCAAGCCAGAAGCACCATGGGACAGACAGTCTTTTTTGATATATTTTTCTGAGCAAGTAAATACAAAGTAGTGTGTCATGGCAGGTTCTGGTCGTTTATGAAAGAGGAATTTAGAGGTAGTAAATAATAAAATGGTATTAAATGGAGACAACCAGGATGAGTATAAGTGTGTGGTTACGAGCCCCTCTTTTTCCTTGCTCACCAGATCATTACTCTACGCAGCTGTTAGGAGAATGAAAGCTTTTGAAATAAATAAAGTGCTGCTGTCAAAAGCAGAATAGTCTAAAGTGCAGAAATTAGAAGAGTAAATGGAACTGGAATTACCATGGGGATACGAAGGAGATAAAATGTGTATCTAACGGAATTCGGGGTCTAGCCGGGCATATGTTTTGCCCAGCTATGTCAGGGAGATGGATTGCGGCCCATTGCTCTTTGCTGCCTCTATTGACCTGCTGGTGGAGTAGCTTATGTGAGCTCTCCCCAACTTAGCTCAGTTCAAAGAGGCCAGATTAGTTCAGATAAACAGTAAGTCTTTGCTAATCTAGTGCATTTTGAAAAAACAGGTTAGAGGAAGCTTGTATGAGCAGCACTACTAGCAGATTCGAAGGGGTTTGGGATTCCTGATAACCGCCCAGAGATAGGCTGCGGTTACTAATATCTTCCACCAGCACAGCTGAAGCTGGAAGAGCACATCTGTTCACCTCCTGAAGAGGACTAGATTTCTGTTCTGCTAATCCCATTTTCCACTACATATTCAGTCAAAATAGCCCCTAAATGGCTGGAAATCCCCCTGTGCTCAGGGTTCCTTCAGTAGCATTAATTTGGCAAAAGTAGTCAAAAAGAAAAGTGAATGTTAGTGTTTAGAGCCTGATCGAAATAGGATGTATGAACAGCATAGCAGCACATAGCTCCACTGTATCTCATCCTCTGCCGCTCTTAATACTCTGAGTTCTTAAATCAGGCAGTTCCATGCAGCTTTAATTTAGTCAAGGGCCAAGCAGCTATGAATTAAGGAGCCATAGGGCTAGAGCTTCCAGCAATCTGTTCTCTCCCAAATGCCCAATTAGAAGAGATAACACATTCAGAGATGAGTTCCTGGCAAGAGCTAAGGATGAGATTTTTCTTGAATCAACAATGTGGTCAACACATTGAGAATGATATATGAAAATAATGTAAGACAAAAATCTGAAATGTTTAAACAAGAGATCAGTTATGGGCCTCTCAGAGGTGGTAAAGGTAAATTATTAAAGAATTTATAATTACATTCATGCCTAATTATTAATAAACAAGGATGGCTGACAGATGCTGCAGCAGATTTACGTTTCCTAAGGAAACAAGAAGAATTACAGAAGAAAATCAGTATCAGCAAAGTGATTAAATCAGGAAGCTGGAGTATCTGTAGATGACAAAAAAGCTTTTTTCAAACGGCTCAGGAGGAAGCAGTAAAAAAACCCAGAAACTTGTATGAAATGGAAAGTATAACTTAGTCATTAATTGCTGGAAAACAGAATGTTGTGGCAACATTAAAGAAGAACATTTCTTTAACATGAATTTGGAGGCTACCGAACATCAAAAAGAGAGAGGAATAGAACAGAAATCTTCTACCTCTTTTCTTCAAGTTCAGGATTTTTTTTTCCAACAAAGAAAAGCATTTGAAGACTTTTAAGTGCAGCTGGGGTAGCCTGACGAAAATGGAACGTTAATGATACCATACCGCATTCAAGAAGGCATACTCAGCATCTGTACCTGCCCTTACTTGAACGAATGTGTTACAAGGCTACATTTACATGAAGACCATTTGGCATCGCAATTTCGTCAGCAAGAGCACTGCAGTCACTTCCTGGTTTGTCAGCACAGCAGCACAGACTGGCCAGGGTAGAAACAGTGAAAGGCACCAGGTATTGCTGGGTTTTAATCATGGAGCTATCACAATCAGATGGCATTAGGTCCTTCAGGTACTCTGAGTACAATGTAATGACTTTTCACAAGACCACTGTCGCACCACATTAGAACATATCTCGGAAGACTTTGAAGATAATTTCTATTCATCTTACAGCAGGTTTACACGCCAGCATTTACCAGACACTCAAAGCTTCACAAAATTTCCTGTTAGGATATCTTCCCCTTTTAAGTAAGAAATTGTAATAGTCAACGAAGAGCAGAATTTTGACTCCTTCTGTATTGAATACTTGTAGGAAAGATTTTCCTCTCAGTATAGAAACAAGTGTCTATATACTCGGCATCAATGAAAACTGTTACTCTCAAAAGAAACAGTTTGCATTAGGTCGTTGAATGGTTTCCATCCCCTAGCATCCATCCAGATCACTTCTCTTCTGTCCAATCACAAGATAAATACATCCAGTCTCCCATTTGCAAATCTCAAGTCCCACTTCTTTGTTTATGCCTAAGAATATCCCGCCTGCCGTTTCTTCCTCATCCCTTTGGCAACTACCATGATTACGTGCATGGAAAAACATTATTAGGAAAGTCTTACGGATTTTAATTGTTTTCTTTGCAAATGTTTCTCTCTGGTGGAAAAAAGCTCTAATCATATTGTCTCATTTCTCATTCTTTACTCTTCTTCCTGTTGTCTCTATTACTCTCTCCTTCTGTTCCCTCTTCTTTCCATCCTGCTTCCCCAGATATACTACCATGCCATTCTCTTTACTCTTTTCTTGCCCTGCAGGGAAGCTTATTGCTCCCTCCTTTCTATCGCTTGATGATGTCACTTTTCCTCTAGCAGAATCTGCAGTAAAATCCATCTCCTCCTCCTCGCTTCCTACAAACCATGTGCAAAAGCAGTAGCAGAAATTGGAAGATGGGGCAAACAAACCTTGCAGTGATCAAGTATCTGCACGTGGCAGGCAAGCACTCTGATGGAAGAACATAGTCTGAAGTCCCTTTTGTACCGATAGATTCTGTTTCTAGCAATAAAGCAGAAATTTCAGTAGACTGAAATTATCAGTTGTTCTACCGACAGTCTGCTGGTGTCTAGAGGCTTCATACAAAACTGAGATCTCAAACCTCTTTTGGGTGCTCCACTAATGCAGTAAAACAACTCTCTCTCCAGACACTCCACAGTCTAAGCAGATCAAATAAGCGAAGAGCAGGACAACAGAAATATTGAAAAGTCAAAAGATTTGCTCAAGGAAACAGAGTAGAGGTTGTCTCTGGTTACTTACTGATGGCTTGTGTATTTATTTTCATTACTTGTCCCACGGCCAAGTAGTAATGGGAAAAAAACATACGCGCACGTTTTCAGACCATTGTCTGGAACATCTTTAGCTGTTTTGCATATTTAATTGGTTAATATTGAAAATCTCATAGTTAAATTAGGAAAATGCATTATATTTTGACACCAACAGTTACCACATTCTTTGTCTAAATCAATTCATTTTTCTCAATGCTAACAAACTCACAGCAAAAGGAATAGGTTTCGAATTTTTTTATTTTTTTTTTTTTTAATTTGAAGGAAATCACCAAAACAAGTTTTGGTATTTTGGTGTGGATTCTCACTTTTGACACACTGTGAAGGGTGCTGTCTTTCCCTGCCTGTCTGATCAAGGTGTGGATTAGCACAGGCAAAAAAAAAAAAAAAAAAAAAAAAGGTGAGTTATGTTCCTGGAAAGCCTCCCAGAAAATGTAAGGATCAGAGATAATGGTTTGCCAGTTCTCAGAAGCAGAGAATGTCCTCACAAAGTCTGGGATTTTAAAATATTGTAATGAAACGAAATCCAAGCAATAAAAACTGTCTTTACTCTCTCTCAAGGATTTTCATTACATGAAAATGTAATATGTAGAAATATCTGATAATAGCAAAGAAAGGTGTTTGATTACTATTTACCGGTGTAGATGTAAATTAATGATGTCAGCAACAACAAAAATGCCTTTTCTTTCCACTATACTTTTAGAGTCTAAAAATTTACTCTGGGCTCGTTTAGGACTGTGACCTGGTGTGCCATTTTAAACAGGCAACGTCAATAAACAATGATGTCATTTAGCCTAAAAGTGGTCTCGCTTTGTTTTCAGAGTATGAGCTGGAAAGCTTGAAACAAGCTGACTCGTCTCTGATCAGCTGTGAAGTTTTGAGAAATGTTAACATTTCTGTTGTTCTAAAAGCAGAGGATGTTTTGGGGGAAATCCTAACTCAAAACCAAGTTGTCTGTCAAGAACTCAGGGCTTTCCACACATTCCTTTTTTTATGAGGAGCTGATGATATTTGGGTGGAAACAATGAACAAGTTCAAGTAGCTGAAGAAATTTAACCTGTAATTCAGATGTTTGTAAGTGGCCAAGTAGACAACAGCCCTTTCTTTTCAGAAACCACAAAATTCATTTCTCAGGCACAGAGAAACACGCTACAAGCCAGCTGCTATGTAATCGTAACACTGAGACATGGACTTCCAAAGCAATTTGGGAGCTCCAGTTGCAGACACTTAGACACTTGGAGAAACTCACCAAAATGCCAAAATACTCGCTGCCACAGGCTGAAAATAGGAGTCATGCCCTGTCTGCTTCAACTGCTTTGAAAACCTCACCAGGCACCTTTCTGTAGTTCTGAGTCTCTAAGTGTCTCCAACCACCTGATCTAACTGAAGAGAAACCATATCCAAGTAAAGCTGCTTTTGCATCTATGCAAAGTGCCTGACATTTGTGCCTGCCCATGCACATTCCACCTACTCGGCTTCCCTTGCCTTCTACATTTCATGTAAAACATGACACAGATTCCACCAAAAGTCCATTCTGACACCGCTATTTGACAGAATTTGTGCAGGATCCATTTATTAGATTATTTTCTGAAACACATGTATTAGCATAAACATCAATTTCGCAAGAACTGGAAACAAGTGTAATCAATATTGACTAGGTTATTGTGTGGTAATTGACTAGGTTATTATTAATTAAATTAATCTTTACCAGTAAAATGGGGGTGAAATCTGCATGGTTAATATTGCAATTTTTAGATTTTAAGAAAATAGGAATTTTTTCCCCTCCAACTAGCTGTAAGATACAAGGGAAAATTTATCTTCTGTATTATCTAATAGGACTTCCAGAACTAAAGACCGCAGGAGGTAAGGCTAACAAAATTAATATGCAAAGAAGTTCAGCACTAGGGACCCATAATTTTCTTGCAAATGGTTTCACTTTAAGGATGAAACAATACGAGACAATACCAATTTCTTTTTTTTTTTTTTTTTGCAATTGGATGTTCTTTTAGTTGGAAGATGAGCTATGGGAGGGAAAAAACAATAAGAGACAATACCATTTTTTTTTTTTTTTTTTTTTTTGCAAATGGATGATGCTTTAAAAGAATTAACACATGACAGCAGGTGGGAAGAATCTAAAGAAGTGGATATTCAAAGTAGAGAGTGACTGCAAATTTTTTTTTGCTTAACATTTTACTGACTGATTTGAATTCACTGATATGTTAAAACAGTATCAAGAGATATATTTAATTAAGACAAGATTGGTTGTCGTTCAGACATGAGGTAAACATTTAGCACACCTAGTGAATTATTAAAGAGAATGAAAAATAATTTGACCTTCAGAAAGCGGTATCATAAATAACAGAGACTTAGGAAATTCTACTTGGCCATGTTTGAAAATTATGTTCATTCTTTGCTTGCATTAAATAATAACTGTAAAAGTAATCATTACTAAATGCATTATTAATTAGAGGTTTTTAATGGCAAAGGAGTGTTTTTACTGCAGTAATAGATTTATATCACATTTATATATGCAAAACTATTATGAAACATGATAAGAGAAAGTTAAACTATTCTTGTTTCTATGAGTGGAATTAACACGGACATTTAAGGTTCCATTCTTTATATCTGCCTTGTAAGGCATCAGCGGTAACTAGGTATTGTTTTGTGTAGTAACGAGTTCATAGTGATTAGATTTCAAAAATATATGCCTGCACCCCAGGAAACGGTTCAAAGTAATACTATTCCCATTAGTTCAAAATAGGTGAGTGTCAGACAAGCTTCAGAGGTAACTAATCAGCTCAGCATAATTCAGAATTTTAAAACTGAGACTTTGAAAAAGGAGAAAGGTTACATATCTTGTCCTAAGCATCACATAATTTGATGTTTATATGTGTCAAATGTAGTATATTACAGCAATAAAACATACTGACAAAAATGGTGTCTTTGAAATGAATCTTCTTTTAAAACATTTAAAATATTCCAACAAGGAAATTCTTGTTTTAACAAGAACATTGCAACTGATACTGTAGGATATTAGTTTCAAATATTTTTTCTGTGTTTTTATCACCCTTTCAAGCAAGAAAATCTTAGCCTTCAGAAGTTCAATTCACCTTTGAAGATAGCAGGAAGTAACTCCTGATAAGGATTGCAGAATTTTTGCCTTTAGCCTTTGCAAACCCAAAATGTTGTGTTCTCTACATGCATTAGAAAACTTATATAAATACTGTGTTCACTATTGTGTAGGTGTGATTATGTGGGTGATTTCTGACTATTGTGATTCTTCATATTTGTAAGTGTGTACATGTTCGTAGAATTGGAATCAAAGATTGTTATAAATACAGCTTCCTGAGAAATAAAAAAAAAAAAAATTAAAGGGGAGGGAGGGAGACAGAACATAGGGACTTTACCCTGAAAACCACCAACATCAAAATCTAGAACAATCCCATACAAAGCTTTAATTTGCAACTATAATATTTCATATTTCTGCAAGATTTAAGAACCTGACATACTTTTGCCAAAATCAGTGGGAACGTGACTGAAGCAAGAGATGGTTCAGGATAAGGATATGAAAGACACTCAATCTTATAAGAGAAAAATTAAATTAGTAACTCCCCCTCACTCAAAACCATACACAAAGAGATCCCCACATCCATTCTCATGAACTTCCACCAGCGTTACTGAGAAGTCTCATTTAGTAAGAAATCTGATAAGGTTGATACCTTTTTATTTATACAACATCTATGACATCATCTCTAAGTAAAACAAATTCCTGAAATTAGTGTATAGGTAACATTCCTTGAACAAGAACCTCCATTCGAGTGAAGGAAGCCACTCAGTGAGGAAGTTACATGTGTGTAAAGTTTTCTGCGACTGTACTGTAGTTTGATCTGTCCTGTAAGTTCTCTTACTCACCTTCGCTAAACTTTGTTTTCTTCATTTTAAATATTTTCAGAAAATAATTCAGCTATTTGAATCTGAAAAGATGTATAAATAGAATTTGCTTTGTCAATTATCCATTCTTAGGGGGTGTTGCATTCAATTCAGATGCCTAGTTTAGGGCTTTCATCCTCTGGCCATAACAACAATAGCAACAAAAATAAAATGCATTATTTATAAACTTATACTATTGTAAATTCAGATACTTCTAAAAGACTAAAAATCAAGCTCCGTTTGTTCAATATAAAAAGGCTTTGATATGTAATCTCTGTGGGTTGATTGATGTATTACATAATATCTTTTTTTTTTTGCTTTCTCTGTACAAACATGTTAAACATGCTTAATGGTTTTCTGAGTACAAATGTTTTCTTTCATTTCCCTTTGCTCTTGATCTATTATCTTTTACAGTGTTTAATAAATTAGTGTAGGCAATATAAAATTGAATTACCTTATCCATAACCACATTAATTATCTATCAATGTTTTCCAAGGCCATAAAATATTAATATCTAATAATAGCAATGCTTGTGTTATGCTGTAACAGTTAAAGAATCTTCTTATTTGAGGGACAGTAAGAGGATAATGGAGACTGCCAATATTAAATACAATATCACATTTATTCCTTTTTTATTAGGATGCTTTAATTTCTATAACACACATCCTTTAGTCAGCAACTGGAATGAAGTTGGGTGGTTAGAGAAATTTTGGTTAGGCAAATAAAATTTTGTTCCGTGTCAACCAGCTCTTGTAACATGGAGAAAACATGAGCTCACTAGAACTTGCAATCGAGTTATTTCATTTAAAGAGCTATTTATCCCTCACGTAAACAAAATCAATTTTTTTCATGTGTTTCTGTGACTCCTCAGCAACAAGCTTCAGCTTGCCACTGTTGCATGCAAAGATCCCACGTGGAATTCCCTCTGTCCCAACACAACAGGAACAGACAAAATTTCTTTTGCTCAGTAACACATCAGAGATTATTGGGTTGATTATGCAGCGTGCTGGTCACCTTTGACACATAATCCATACTTTTCCTGCAGAGGCTGGCTGCTTAGTAGCCAAGAAATGATCACTGTCTTCCATCACTCACACAGCACCCCCTGAAAGCTGGATGCCCACGACCAGGCAGCATATTTACACTAGCTCTTCCTTCCCAGACAGCGCCTGAGTCACAAGTTTTCCAGGAAGTGTAGGGGCACAAAGAATTTTCCTGTTTTCCCCAGAATCTGGAGAGGTTTGTAATTAATACCCCAGCTCCCCACTAATGTGCAGTGGCAGGCTGAATACCCTTCCCCTTTCCTAACCTGGTTAAAATCTACCACCTCAAGGCTCAGCCCTTGGGAAAAGTCTAGCGAAAGCAAATCCTGTGTTTTCTCAGACTCCCCTGCAAAAAATGGTGCTCCAAATAAATCACAAGCCTAAAACTTGGGACAACATAGCAAAACCCCCAAAGCCCTGGTCGCCTCAACTCACTGCCAAACGCTAGTTAGTACCCAGTCCTAGAAGCCAAGGGAAGAATGCACTTCCTTATCCTCTGACTCCATCAGCAGTGCGACAATGTTAAGCAGTTTGCTGTAAAATTAGAGTGGTGGGAAAACTTGTCAGTCACAGTGCCAATCTGGCCTTCCCAACAAGACTGCTGCATCTGCAAACAGCAGGAGAGCAAGCAGAGGTGCTGCTGCAGAAATGCTCCTTCCTTCCAGTTCTTCCCAACACTCACACTGCAACCAGGCAGTCCTGGTGGAATCTTTCTTGCCAAAACGTTCCTGCTGTTGCAATGTTTTTCCCTTCAAGACAAGAAAAAGATACCTTCTCCTTTTCAGTTTTAAATACAGTCAAGCATGTCCCATCTTGATATAAGAGCTAGGATGCTCTAATATGGACCATGTAAATATACAGCATTTCAGGACCACTGCATGCTCATTTGGTTCTTACACAATATTGTCATCTGGGGCAAATGTTTGATATTCCTCCCTGTGTCTTAGTGGTCTCTGTTCTTTAAGCACCCTTGCAATTAAAAGACAATTTGTGAGATTTTTTTTACATCGCTCTTCAGAAATATTGAAGCATTAAACCATGTTACCTAGGGTCCTAGTGGAAACAAGGCATTATCTAGCCTTCAAATTTTGGAAATGTGTACAGAGAGGCCAAAAATCAACTGTGAAGAAAAACTACTTATTTAAGATCCAAAATGAGACTTATGCCAAATTGGATTTCATGGAATATACAATATTTGTTCTTTATGAGAAAGCAATCTCATCTTCCTCTATGTCCTCCAGTATGTGTGGAATACAGAGTTTCAAATTTATTTTTACATGTAACAAATATGGTTGTGTGCCTCCTAAATTCGTGAAAATCTTGGGCTAAATCAGATTTTCAATTATTATAGTGCAATTTTCCCTATCAAGAAGTGCTGTGGACTTAACGTTTACCTTTCGGTTGATTTTATTTGCCAGATTATATACCAAATGGTCCCATGGGCTTACTGAATATATGGGTGCTAACAATGAAAAATGTTCATAGTTTTAATACCAACTTTGTAAATTGCCTTAATAATAGCCTGTATAATGTAATAGTATTTTCAACCAGTACTTTTAATTTCTAGCTCATAAAGCCTTTTCATTGAACCCCAAGGGTGTAGCTATAAAAGTAAGATTTAATTTTGTATATAATGTGGCCTAAATTAGTTTTAAAGCAATAGAAGAAACATGCAGCTCAAAGAGATAAGACTGAAATTATTATAACTCGATGAAATTTTCTATAGCAAAATCAATCATTATTTCCATTTTAACATAATTCGATGTAAAAAATATAAGACTAATGTAGATCTAATCAAGGTATGTATTTTAAATTACTTTGCTGTAAATTACAGAGGCCATAAAAAGTGTTGCAAACCATATGACAGCAAAGATGCTTCTGAAGTGTAAGCTGAGTATTAGATTTCTTCGACGGAATGAGTTAGCAAATAAATACAACTCCAAAATAATGAAATGGTGTATTTATGTTTGATTCTTTGACCAAAACTAGAAGTTCTTACCCAGAAACTAGCAGCACAGTCTCCTGGCTGTCAGTCTTGGCATGATTGTCAACTGTTTGTAACATTTGGTCATTTTTCCTAAAAGTGCCTCTCCTAGAATCATGTGATTATGTAAAACCTCAGTTTCTCAATTTCTAACCCTCACGACGACAGAGAAAATCCAGCAATCATGAACAATAAAGCAGGTGAAAGGAGGCAGCACATAAAAGAAGACCCAAAATTATCTTCTCAGACCTTCTTTTTTTATTTATTTATTACATTCATCTTTTTTCAGATGCTTGACGCATTCTTCAATGCTTGGGCTTGGCCATTTTAAACACAGGAAAAAGATCTTACGAGTCAGTAGACCGGGCAAAGTCATTTACTCTAAGAAAAAAATATATATATTGTGTTTCAATGGGATTTATTTTTAAGTACAAGTGTATAAAGCAGGGCCCAAAATTTTTTGTGCTGTGTTGGCTCTGACTCTCTTTCTACAGGAAGACATCTTCCAATACTAGATGCTTTCTACTGTGAATAGTTATTTGGGGCTTTAAAAAGGCGCTGATTACAGCTATCTTTGTGGCTAAATCTGATACAGCTTCAAATCAGAGAGGTAGAGGGTATAGGAGAATAAGAAAGAGGGAAAATTTATGAGGGTGTCAGAAGATTTAGGTCATTCCCAGTATTTGGAATACTGTTTAGAATGTTTGCTATGTATTTTTAAAGTTTATCTCACTAACTTATTATATGAATGTCACTCAAGGTTAGTGATATTAATACCTACATATCTGGGTTTTACTTGCAAGACCAGCAAGGTTTCGTGTTTTGTTAATATTCTGAAAGTTCCTGAAAAAGAAAAGAAAAAAAAAGAAAAAAAAAGAAAAAAAAAGAAAAAAAAAGAAAAAAAAAGAAAAAAAAAGAAAAAAAAAGAAAAACCTGAACTCTGCTTCATCAAAGCCATCAATGAAATGCAGGAAGGAGTGACAGTCAGATATACTGCCTCAGTGTGCTCCAGCACTGTGCTACCCTGGCACTTTTTCGACCCATCAGGAGACTGGACTTTGGACAACTTTGCCCAAAGAATCCTGCAAGTTCCTAACGCTGGCCCAAGGCTGTTAGAATAAAGAGTAAAACTTTCTGCTGCAAAACTGTGAACAGGCTCGGCTTCATCAAGAGTGGCTTTGCGGAATATCCTCTGTCAATGTTTCCTTTTTAAAGTTTATTTCATCTTTGTAAGCCTTATTGATTTTTACAACTGCTGCTGATCTAACCACAGGAATTGAATAATGGGCTGCAGCTCCCTCAACACCTCCTCCTACTCCAAAGTTTCACATCTTGTGTATTTTGAATACCTAAATAGTCTTGTTAACTACTTAGGTTTCTCAAGCCTTGCAAAGTATTTACTACAAACAAAAATTAGTATCTGTATCAAGCAATCTAAGTAATTATGTACATTAATTACACACACACATATATATTTACATACATAGGAAGGAGAAAATGGTGTGTATTATCAAGTGGTGGTGTTACTAACCCTTCCTAACCCAGCTGACAGGGGCTGTGGGAAGCAAACACTGTGGCACTGACTATGTTGCATGGCACATCACGTTACCTGTCCCCACACATATGAATCCAGCTGTGCCACAGTGTGGCAGGGCAGTTTGCTCACCTCTCTGTATTGCATCACTTGCATAAGACAAGCAGCTGGGGGCACATGAAGGCAGAGGTCAGGGCCACACTGGAACATGCGCTTCGGGTGGCTGCAAGGCTCTCGTTTTTGGAAGAGTAACTCTAGCCTTTGAGACAGCAACAGGGCACTCTGTTGCACTACAGACAGGAATCAGACAGATGTGAGCGCTGATGCCACAGCTCTCACCTCATGTGACTACAGAGCACAGAAGTGGAATTAATTAAAGTTCAGAGCAAGGTAAAGAGTAAACAAAATCCAATAAGAAATACTGTCTAAGTGTCAAGGTGTCATCTAAGTGGGAGTCAAATTTGTCTGTGCCTTAATTAATTAATTCAG
>NW_010399441.1:13276-50254 GCF_000710305.1 Buceros rhinoceros silvestris
CACTTTTTGCAGAATTATTTCATAACCAGGCTAGAATAACAAAGATATATTCTGATAGAAAGTCAGGGCCTTCCTTGCAGCTGAGGAGCTGGCGTGGGTGCCTGAGGTGCTGCGCTGAAGCTGGCCTGGGCGCTGTGTGTGCAGTGTCCCAGCAGTGCAACAGGCTGCAAAGTGAAAAGTTTGTCTCCTAACATCAGCCACATGCCCCTACAGCAGCACTTTAAAGGACTGACTGTGAACTATCAACAAAAAGACTTAACACAACATTAATTTGTATCTGAATAAGCATTCTTCTCTTTGGTACATTTGTCGCTTTTACAGAAAAACGTACTTTGCGCAGTCATTTTGGTGGGTTTTTTTGTTGAAGGTGTTTTACTGAATTTGGCTGGCGAGTAATGATTATGGGCGAATTGCCACTAGAATGCAACTCAGGAGAGCAATGACAAATTCAAAGGCTAAGGGTTTTTCACTTGCTTGTTGCCCCTCTGTTGACAGCAATCGAATAGCCAGGAAAGGAGCACGATCCTGCACTGGTCTGCTAGAGAGGTGGTTTATCCCAGGTATTTTCCAAGTGGCAGAGCTGAGCTGACACTCCGGAAAGAATTTATAAGCGTTCCCAAACAGGTTTCGAAATGCTACAGGTTTGCTTTGAAATTAGCAAGAGATGGTTTAGTATTTGTTTTCTAATTTGGTAAAGATTTTTGTTGTTGTTGTTGTATTCGACAGAAAACAATAATCTTGTGAAAGTCCTTGGAAATTTTTTCATTTTTCCTTTTCTCATGTGTAAAACTTCCAGTTATCCCATCTCAAAACAGAGTTGTTACTATACAGGGTGATCAATTACAAATAATAAATAGCAAGTAGCAAAGTGCTGAAAACCCAGGCATTATGAATCAGCTTGCAAACATCTTTTGTGCTCAGCATTTCACTAAAGTGCTCATTGAGCAATCATGAATAATGAACACAATAGTTAAAAAAAAAAAAGAAAAAGAAAAAGAAAAAACAGAAAACCCACAACTTCATTCAGTTAGAATTTGGCAAGGAAAAAAAGTCAAATAAATTATTCCATATGATCAGTTTTCCCCTCCAGTTACTGCTTTATCCTCCTCTCCACAGCGAGAACCACCAGGACCTGCCTGCTTTTTTCCTGACTTTTTTTTTACAATCTACTACTGGAGCCTCTCGCTCTCTGCAGCCTCAGTCTGTCTCATGGAAAATATGTGGTGGACTGCAACCAAGTCCCCTTTACATGTGAGAGCTCTGATCCCACCAAACAAGTGCCTATTTTTCAGAACAGAGAATGAATTCTGCTATTTCATCCAAACTAGATTTATATCAATAACCAGATTTAAAGTAGAGATTCCTAGCTCTTCCTTCATGGGGAATGAGATTAAAAGAAAGAGTTAAAATTTCAAGGCTTTGGACAAAACACATGTATTTGTTCAAGGAAAAAAAGTTATAGCAAGAAGATATGCACGCCTGATGATGAATAAAAGCCTGTTTGTACCTAATGTATCGAAGAAATTGTTCAAGAGCAGTTAATTTTGCCATTTCAATGTCTTTATGAGTTATCTGCCACAGAAGTACTTGTTTTAAAAAGATGAGTTGCCTGGCAACCACTTTAACATAGAGCAGCTGACTTTTCTGAACTTTGGGAAATGTTTTATTCATCAGCTGGTATTCTTTGCTTACTTTCCTTCATTTCCAAGCTTCCTTTTCTGATTGTTTACATGCTTTTTACATTCTGTAGAGCAGCTTCATGGTCTATCCAGTACCATGTGATAACGGACACCAGTTTTTGCATAAGTCACATAAGCAACAGGCATTCATGTTAGAATTTTCATTGCACACACACTCAAATCATCATATGACTTGACCTAAGCTAGCCTTACAGTGACAGAATGTTTGGAAGAGTTGTATTAATTTTTTTCTAGTAATTAATTAAAAAATCAATACATTCCTTTGGGAATTGCCCCCAGATCTGTGGATAAGAGCTTATGGATAGCGAATTAAGACACTGGTAGATAAAGAGACAGAAAGACAAGAACTGTTTCAGATTACATCACCTGGAAAAATTACAAGAAGTCAGGAGTAAGGGGAGAGGAAATAAACAGAAGAGAAGTTCTTGCCAATAATGAAATAGTTCCCGAGGGAAATAACAGACATCTCTCATTCTGAGCCTTTTCCTCTATAATTTGTGTAGTAATACAGAACCTGAACAGACCAAAAGAAAGACGCTGACATTTTGACCCACCTAGCTTTTTGAAGCCTTCATTATCAAACACAGTTTGATAAAGGCATCCTTATGTGTTGGTTTAATCCTCCATGTGGAGAAAACTTGGTTTGATCTTCAGCTGGAGGACCACATCTCTTGAAGTGCTCACGTGGAGCGGCGTACCTTGAGGCCCTGACCCAAGGAGCTACTGCTGTAAGTGATGTTGTTTCGGATAACAGTTTGGAGTATGTTAACGATGCCCTGAAAGGGGGTTGTGGTACTCACACCCTCGAAACCTGAGGTAAGATAGCTTTCTTATTTTGAAGCAGCATCAGGCACTGTTCACTTTTAATGAGCTTACTTGTTTAGGGGGATATCCTTGTTTACACATCCATGTAAATGAGCATTTCCAAAAGGTTAAGTGGATGAAAAAGAGGCAAATAAAAGTGATATGCCAGCCTTTGGCACTCTACGTGCGTTCCAGTGGTTTAGCTTCATGTTTTTCCTCTGGTTCTGACTTACTGCTTTTGAAGAAGGTTAGGAGAAATTTTTTACTATTTAAGTAAAGTATTTATGACTATAATCCCGTATATGTCATTAAAACTGCTCAACGATTCTCCTTATAAGGCCATTAAGCAATGAATATTGTCCTCTGAGGAAGGTTTGAATGGGGTACAGCATGCACATGCCCTGAGCAGTGCAGGGAAAAACCTCTCAGCAGCACTCCACTGAACGTCTTCCATCCCTAGGGACAGGATGAGGCAGCAGTCCTGCTGGTCCAGTGATTTTTTTTTTTTCTCTCTCTCTTTTTCTTTTCTCTCTTTCAGTCTTAGCGTGCTAGGTGGCTACAAAAATTTGCTGTGTGGAGCAATCTTTGAAAAGGGTCCTTTAAACAGAATGTTTTATGGATCTTTTCTTCTATTGCATCTTGCTAAGGGTGACTGCACTGAGTCAGGATTTGGCCTTGTTTATTCAATCTTCAGGAGACTTTTAAGCTGTTCACTGTCTTTTTACAGAGAGTTATGAATAATAACATATTTTTAAAAATAGGAGTCGAATTTTTATCCTAAAAATATGTGCATGATTTATTGAAGTGACTAGCAAAATTCCCATTGAATTTAATAGAATCTGCATTTTACTCTAGGACTTCACCAGTAAGAATTTTTTTAGCTCCGAAATACCAGACCAGCTGAAGGCCTGAAGTTGTCTTGTTCAAAGAATCTCATATTTTCATCTGCTAAGTCCTGAAGATATTTACAAATATACTAGCACATGTAATTTGTGTTAAGACTGAACTACAGACAGACTGAAAGATTACGAAAACACTGAGAGTTTCATGTTCATATATCTCGTAAATTCAAAGGAGTACAGCCATATCATAGCTCTGCCAAAGGAGTCTGGGCTTCAGTCTTCCAGGACAGGCCCAGGGAAACCCTTTGCATAAACCTGAATCACATCAAGTGTTTTCCTAAATAAGAATCTGTACACAGGCAAAGGCACAATTTGCATCTCATGTAACTTCGGTTGGAGTCAGTGGACCC
Source organism: Buceros rhinoceros silvestris (assembly GCF_000710305.1). Classification (NCBI taxonomy): domain Eukaryota; kingdom Metazoa; phylum Chordata; class Aves; order Bucerotiformes; family Bucerotidae; genus Buceros; species Buceros rhinoceros. The sequence goes on from NW_010399441.1 coordinate 17,033, forward strand.
TTCACCAATGTTGGTCAAAGAAAGCCCAAATGCAACCATGGAAGTGTTAATACTGGCAAAGACCACAACCAGGAAAATTTTGCAGGTATGTAGAAATTAAATCCTTCCTGCAGCTATTATTTCCAGTTAATGCACCCATGTAATTACAAAAATATTCATAATAATTTGTAGTATCTTCAAATTAAAATTATCATTACATTCTTAGTAATTAGTAAATCACTTTATCATTCCTGTCTTTTTGGATACTGCTTCCGTCCCATTGAAAGTCTTGGTACCTCTGTATGTGTCTTCCTTATACGTATTAGGAAATATTTGTATTTCACTGAATATTTAGATCCTGTTCATGCCGCTACAATGGCATATATATGCACCACCACATTTGTATTAAATTACCTTCAGTCTCTCTGCCTCTATCTAGGATGGTTGGAAATCACCTTCCAGCTGCCTATGAAACAGTAACGGAAGCTGTTAACATCCAACCTTTCCTTCAAGGGATAGAAATTATTCTCTAAAGGAAATCCATGCGGTTTAACAGCCTTCCGATGCCCATGTTGGCCTGCAACATAGTTTGGTCTTTACCTCTCTCACATGTAAAAGACTCCCTGTAGCGAAGTACAGAAGTTTGAATCACCGATCACAGACAATGCAGGCATGTTTTGAGCAAACCTAGTTATTGCATTCCTCCACGGATTCCCATATCACTGTATCAGCTGGCAACACAGTCTCCAGAAAGCAAAAATCTTCCTATTTCTATTTCTGTCCTCTGGTTATTTATTAAATAACCTGTGAGATCTGCTTTCCTGTCCTCTAGAGAAAAAGTCATATTTGCTGTGCATATTAGTTACATAAAAGTGCCCAAGAAATTACTGTGGTCATCCACCAAAACTTCAAGGGAAGCTTTTTGCTTACCTTCAAATCTTTTTAATTATCTGAATAAAAACACAAGAACTAAAAATTAAGAAGACTGTTTTGGAGTCAAAAGAATATAGCAAAAGAAAGTCAAACTCCTTCCCAAACCTTCAGCAGTTTTTAAAGTTTCCACGAGCATTTCTGGGGAAAGCATGCTTTTTGGGTTTCCCAGAATAGAGGCATTGTAGCAGGCAAAACAGACTTTTGTTTTGCCCGAAGGTGCTGCTAAGATCTCACATATTTCAGGGGATCTCAAAACCTGAGTGTGGAATTAGAAAGAGTGATGTTCATAAGAATAGAAAGCAAGAACTAAGGCGTGAAAACATCCTTTTCTCTAGCACTGTGATTTTTATGGAGAAATACAGGATCGCACCTAAGAGATTTCAAGGTCCTTATAAAAGCCCTACAGGTCTTATGCAAAGGGATCTACTGCTGTCATGTTTGGGCAGACGCACTGATTGCCCTTTTCCTACTCACCAAATGGCCATTGCTTCCCCACCCCCTCCACCCTTTTTCCCTCTCACATGCTCCCTACCTTCCCCCTCCCTGTCCAGTTCCCAAGCAGCTGCCCCACATCTGCTGCCCCTCTTTTACTGTAACCTACCCAAGCCACTGCTTGTGGTCGGGTTCCCTATACTTGGCTTAATACATCCAGTCAGCTACAGGGCCAGGCTGGAAATACATAGGCAAGCAGTGACACATATTGCTGGAAAGAAGCAGTGCTCAATGAGGAAAAAAGAAAAAGAACTGTCTTGCTTGGATATGCTTAAAATGCACCTTTATAAAAAAGTTTACTTGTTAGCCTGTTTTCTGTTGCACAACACTTTCCTGGCATGTTTTATTGATGTATGTGTTGTTTTATTATTATTACTGTTATTACTTATTATTAATAGAGCTATTATATATCTATTATACATCTGCCACATACCCTTATATCTATCTATTCTAATATTATCTGTCTATGGGAGAAGAAGCTGTCTCAGAGCATCTGATACCAAGTGGATTAGATTACTAGTAACTAACGCAGACGGTACCAGTTGGTGGACTCCTTACACCGTCTGTGCTGCCTGCTTTCCAACCCCAAGACCGTTTTTAGAAGCCTTAAGGAGACAACAATTAGGTGAGGTAACGGTTATTCTTAGCCTATCATCACTCACGCAAATGCTGTTTCCATAAATAAAGCCTGAAAGATTCGTCAACATGTGGAACTTACACTAACATATCCTGATGGCATGAAAATGAAATCATATCTTCAGATTTGTTTTCAACTGAGTAAACACGGTGATTTTTAGGACAGGCCTTCTGAGATGTCCTGGGTTAGTAAATACATGCAGATGGCTAAACAAATTGACATAAAATTAATTGAAACACTCACTATCCCTTCAAGAGTTATCGTTTTAGTCCAGTTTTCTAATAGAAAGGAATGTGTTGCACTGGAACTTGATATTGTTACTACAAACTTATTCTTTTTTTTAATCAAAAAGGCTCCTGGTTTTCTTAAATCTAATAGTAATTGAATCCACATTTTCTGAGCTATGTAACAAACAGCTTTTTTATGCATAACTTGTATTCGTCTTGGAACATGATACATTTTCAAAGGCATTATGGAACAAAGTGCATAAGCAGATTTGAATATAGCATATTATACCGTTCAATCAGCTTACTACAAGCCATAGCCTTAAAAATAAAATTATACCAGTACGGCTGGCATTTGTGCTCCAGAGGGAGATGGTTAATACTTCAATAAAAAGTAGAAGGATTTGCATCTGCCCCGGCTGACAACCTAAAAGATCAATGTTTTTCTTATACTCAGGGCAAAACGTTCTCTGTAAAAACCAAGTTAATGCAATATTAAAGCCGCAGAGTTAAGCATATAAAAATGAGGATAGGCACAGTTAACGATGAACATTGAACCTTAATTCCATCCTTCAGTGTGTTTACATTAAAGCGTGGTTTGCCATTATGGGATCACTTCATTAGCAACGTAATTAAAAATATTAAGCAGCAGAAACTGCGGGGCAGTCATACCAAATCTTGTCCTTTGAAATAAAATTTCATTTGAAAATAAAATTCAGATAACTATATAGTGTATACGGTATATTCCAAGCTTTTGCCTTATTTTGACTTGGGCAGGATTTTATCTGCAATAAGAAAAGCAATGATTCTTATTCCTCTTATTCCTTTACAAAGTTACTCTCGGACTCTTCTGTTATGATAAACAGAATATAATCAGGGAACAGAAGCACAAAAGGAGAAAGATGCTTTATATTCTGCATATATGACACAACTTCTTGAACTTTGGCAAGCAAATGAGTCAGTTCAAATACTAACGTTTTATATAAAACGATTTATTACTAAGAGTCCGTGTTCCCAAAAGCTGGAAATATTTTTTTCTTCCAACATAAACCATTGAATGAATACAATAATATATTTCTTGATAAACTACTTGGAAAAACAATCCTGTAATCTTTTTGCAGTAAAAAAAAGTATAGTTTCATACCAGAAATTCAAAGCACAGAAACGCTAGTTAATCCAAAACATTACTTCATGTTAAATACTTTAATTAAAAAAAAAAGTAACAATTATGCTTTTCTCAAAAGGTAAATATCTTCCTTGTTAAAATTCTTCCCAATTCTTTTGGAATTGTTCTGGCAAATCAGTCAAGATAGACCCTACTACTCCCTTTTTGTTCACATCAGATCCTGCCCCCTCGGGCCTTGCCTCCATACAGTTTCTGCAGTACAGTAATTAAATCAATTGGAAAAACGGTTCGTTTAAAATCAGTGCCACCTCATATCACAAACAGAATATTATTGCTACAGAGTTTATTTATATCACTGCTGCTTGTTTTCATTAAAGCTATATTGAAATAAATATCTTTATAGATAACACGCTTGTGTCCACACTAGACTGTTACATTGATTTAAACACTGTCTGTTTTCCCAGCAATTTAGCTAAATTATTAGAACAATGACATAAAAAGAAAGGCATAGAGAGCTAGATGATAGAAACCAAAGACCACTTTCACCTCTTCTTTTCATCACCTTTTATTTGGATTCAAATCTTGCAGATCATGTCTAAGGCTGTAGTCACAAAAAGCAACCACGTTAAAAAAGGCCATTTGGAGGGCTCTGCAGCGTTCACCTCTTTTCAGTAAGAGCTCTAAACAGTAGAAATATAAAGTAAAATTATCATTATTTCAGTTGTGTATGAAAGTATCCTTTTAATAAGAAAATGTTCCACTTTTAGTTTCTTCTCCATTTGTTAAAAACCTCTGGAAAACTTTTTCTCATTATCTGTGATTTATTTCTTTATTCCTGGACCTGAAATGTAATAATGGTTCATATGTAATAGGCTTGACCTTTGCAGCTCTTCTCAGGGAGGTCACAGAGAATTTTGTTAAAGTCACAAGCAAAGATTTCAACTAGCAATAACACAATGCACTTAGATTATACCTCACTTCAAAATTTGTGTAAGGGCTTTATCTACTGGAACATGTATCTCAGCTGTCCCCTGTAGCTAGCCATACAATCAACGTTTTTCTAAGAGCAGGGAAACTGAGGCACACCAAGAGTGAATTACCACTGACTGAAACTGCCAAACATGGAATTAGATGTCAGGTTTTCTGTATCCAATACTCACTTTAACCACAGTCCCATCCTTCCTCCCAGCGCTGTCCGTGTCCTCCCATAACAAGACACAGTTATTATCTAGAAATTGAAGCGTGGGAAGGTTTGTGCAGATGAACACTGGTATTACTGCTCTTCTGTAGTGCTGATTTGAAAATCCCAAGGAATTTTCATCTCATTAGGCAATGGCCAGTAATAAATTTCTCGTCTCCACTCTCCAGTCTGCTTCATCCCATTGTCTCCATCTCTAATGCACTGCACATCAGGACTGCCATTTTTGGTACAGCTCTAAATTCAGTTCTCTCTTTCAAATTGCCAGTGTCTCGGGCTGTTAAAAGGAAAATAAAAGGAGCACTCTATTTTACAAAGGGACAAGAAAACTGGCGTAAAGCGTGTCTTAAGAGCGAGGAATCCCTCACGTCTTTTCTCCCACCATTTTGTCAAAACCATAAAAAAGAAACAAAATGGCAACCACTAATATTTAGATTAATAAAGACCCATATGATTCCCAGCTGTTGACTATAACTGGCAATCCGTGTGCAGTCTTTGTACCCAATGTGGTTTTCACAATACCCATATTTGTTTCTGCCTCTCAGTCAAGTTCCAAATAGGAACTGGTATGTAGTAAGATCTGTGCAAATAATTTATTGTCTGTCTTACATTTAAGGAACTGCAAAAAAGAATGTGAAAAAAACAAGGAAGAAGGTTTTTGTCCATTAATCAGGACCTTATAGAGAAAAAGAATGGAGTTTTACTTGTTAATAGTGAACAGCGGTTCATGCTTTTAGATTTCATGACTTTCCATAAGGCACAGAAATTCATATGGTTCTCACATTTTCTGAGAAATCATGCAGAAGTTAAGTCTAGGCATTTACCAAAAGCTGCAAGAAGTACTGTTTTCTTGGAAAACATTCACAGTTTTCCTCTACTGCGCCATCTTTTTAAAACGCATTCTAGGTTTACATAGCCAAACATATATTAAATATTAATACAACTCATTTATATTGATTCCTGTTTATTTTCTAAGGGTGCATAACAATAAGTATTGTGCAGTTTGACAGGACTAGCTAGGCTATCTCCAAATACTTTTAAATGCCATCTTTCAGCTTTGGGAAACCAAAAGGAGCAAGCACTCACTCCTCCCGTGTGCTCCCAGGTCAGCCCCACCAGCAGATGCCCAGCTCCGAGGAGGTTTCCCACAGCAGGATGATGCCGGGAAGGAGGCAGTGCCACCCTCCTGGACACTGTCCCCACGCCACAGGGAGCGGAGGAGGCTTCCAAGTGGCCGTGGGAGCAGGGCCGGCATGGACTGCGGGTATCACATTCCTCTGCTCCCTAGCTATCGTGGCGGTCCCAAGGGTGTTGCTGCAGACAGCAGTAACTTAAAACAGCCTCGCTGAGTGCACTGCTGGCAGCCCCCAGCCTGTGGGAGCATCTCGTACAGCCGCCTTTGAACACCCTCACTCCTGGGTTCAGAGCCAAGCTCAGTCTGGCCACACACAAGGTTGGAGGATCATGGAGGTACGAGCCGAGCTGCTGGCAAAGCAGTGTCTGGGGGGGTCGTGAGGTTGCCTCTCTTTAAAGAATAAAAGTAGTTTGCATACAGGAACTTCATTTGAACAACAGTTTTGCAAAAGCAACATGAAGGTAAGGCTTCTTGGGGAACAGCTTACAGGAATTTCCTGCAAATTAGGAACAACTATTAACAACTTAATAGTTGTTAAAATGGACTTCTGTATTAACTCTTTAAAGCCTGAACGTTATCATATATGTGGAAGAAAAAGGAAAATTATGATGACCAATAATTATCATACATTTTCTATGCAAAAGATGATGAAATGTATTGCAGAATACAGATTCATTGCTAAAGAGATGTGGTTTCACAATATTCTTCCTCTGCAAACTATTCTTCCATTGCATAATTTTGCAAATTATCTGAAAATATTCCTATTGAAAGCAAATATGATTTATAATAATCACTCAGAGGCAGCTGGAATATGAAGAAAACTTGATGTATTTCCTGTTTCAAAAACAAGATGCTTTATTTATGGACACAAGCAGAAATCAAGACAGCAGCTCTTGGGAAATGACATACAAAAATTTTAAATCAGGGATTGCATTCTTTCCTTCTCTAACTACATCATTAAAAGTACAATATGAAACAAAGCGTGGCTTTGTATTTGTTTATTTATTTGGCTGGTTTTATTTAACTATGTTCAGCTGCAGTCACCAAGACTCAAAATCTTATACCATTACTGTTGCTTTCAAATACCAGAACAGGCTGCCAATGACTGTGATCAATTCTGTGCGCATTTTTTTTAATTACATGCTCTGATTCAATTAAAAACTTAAAGGCAAAATTCTGGGTGAAATTTATGCCTGTATTATCAGGCAAGTTCCTTCTACTTGTAGAATTGCTGAATAGTACCTGAACAAGCAGACATTTGTATCTCTAATGTAATTTATGCACATGTACCATGGTATAGTGCTCGCAATCGTGTTCTGTAATAGATTGCTTTAGTAGCTTCTACAAATAAGACCACATTTATAAAATGGCAATAAATGCAGTTCAATTTAACTTCTCCCTTACGTATACTGTTACATCTACTCCAGGTTTAATGCATCAGCCACTTGTTACAGTGTTTTTAGCCACATAACTCAAGGTCCCAATCTGCAAGCCCTCTCAGGACATGTTCTGTACTCCTTGGCACACTGACAGATGCCAACCAGCCGCATAGCCAGCCTACAGCTGCTGCGAACTCAAGGAATTTCTACCATGCAAACGCAGGCCTGAAAGATATAAGCACAAGTCCTAAATGCACTAGATTTCCCCCCCTCGCTGTTCTTCCAAGATAATATCTAGCTTGATGTGTCACTTCTCTCTTTGCTCTATGTTCACAGACCCATTGGGACCCGAAGGTGGTGAAGGCTCCTAGGTCAGCCCTGATCCTCATGGGTCAGCCCTGTACTTCCTGCTGCATACATGGACATAGAGATGGCCTACGTGTTTTCAGATTTTGAACCCATCCAGCCCTTACTTTTCTGTCTCTAGCAGCTGAAGACAACTTAACCATCCTTGTGACCTAATTGTCAAAGCTAAGTGTAACTCATGAGCAATCAGCTGAGTTGTGGTTTTATATTTGGCAATTGTGCCACTTCAATGAGCTTACAGCGTCACCCCAGCTCCTATGTACACCCCCATTTCTTTCAGAGAATCCAGACCTGGTTCATGATGGAGCCACAAACAGAATTGCCAGCACAACATGGGGGCCTTCTCTTTTGGCAGCTCCATACTTAGGAATATTTTTCAGGAGTGCTTACGTCCCATTTTAAGCTCTAATACTCAGTAGCTAGATATTGGGGAAAAAAAAGCAGCATCCAGCATCTCTTCTGAAAATGTATATCACTGAAGACCTAAAATTCCAACAGAAGTGTGAAGAACCTTGGAAACTCTGACTGGATGAGAAGAACAAAGATCATCTAAAAGAGCGCTCATACAGTGATGGAGTGTACAGGCCAAACACTTCATGGGTAATATGCGGGGTGAAGCCTGAATTAACTGACCGCTCAAGACAAAACACCAACCTCTGAAAGGTCTGAATCTTTCATGAAGATAAAATGGGAGAATTTTAGAAACAAGTGACAGAGAGATGTATTTGGGGCAGAAGTTTTGGTAGATCTTTAAGCAAAGTAACATTCAAGACAAATGTTTCCCCAAAACAGGAAAGAGAAGTAACTATAGCCCAGGGCCGTAACTGACTTTTCCCTTGAAAGCATCCTAATATGGTCCCAGATTAACCAGCTCATGTCTAACCATCTATCTGTTTGCTGTAGACTAAAAAAAACCAGTGAAAATGTTGATTTAATTATATGGGCCTGTTCTAGTGGTATAAAAACTTCTAGGAATACCAAGAACAATGTGTGAGTGGGGAGTGTGTCCCTTGTAAGTGCTGAAGTTAAAATGTTTCTGTTGGCTTCCAGTTCTGGAGAGATGGTGACTTTTAACTCTAAGCATATGGTCGACTGCTCTGCGGCTAAGGAATGAGATTACTCATGGGCTGAATGTTAATTTCTGGATATTGAAATATAACACGTACAAACATAGAAGAGATAACTTGCTGTGGAGGTTTCACGATGCAAACTGCATTAGCCGGCATTTTGGAACGGTTGCAAAAGGCAGGTGATTGCTTTCTAAATATGGTCATTATGTATGCACATGGCTCTAAATATTGAAAATGTGTAATTTATCTCCTGCCACTGATTTAACTGAGGTTTATTCTGATACCAGCACATTAAACACTAATAGCCTGAATTTTTCCCGTGTATTTGACATGGAAGTTTCAGGCTCAGTTAAAATATAGACCTCCTATGACAATAAATACCTGGATAAGCATTTGGTACTGTATTGAAGAGGCATACTCACAACATGAGCTACATAAACTCATTCTCTGAAAGGGAATATGTTAAGAGATATGAAGTACAGATGTTTCCAAGTAGAATTTAAGGTCTCCCTGGGTGTCCCCAAGTGGTGATCACTCTATTATAAGCTTAACTCTTCACAGGCAGAGTTCAGATTCCAGCTCACCTACCCAACTTTGCATGAAGGAAGAATAATTGCTATATTTCGACAGTTCTTTGCACCCACTAGCTAATATAAACCATGAACAGCTGCAATTTCACTGCCCAATCCTTCCTTATACCCTTACAATATTTGTTCTGTTAATGTAGGTTAATTCTGCAAATAACACTTCTGTAAATTGTTCTTGCAAACTGCTACATCATTTATGTAAGGACTTCTGTGAACTTTGAAAAATTAATGCCTTTAATTTTGGTTGATGGCAACATCAGCAGAGCTCTGTAAATTGCACTTTAATGAGATTTTGCTACAGGGGATAATCTGCTACTGACAGAGTAACATCTTGAAAACATCTGTAGACCTATAATTTTTCTATGACGATTAGATCCCACCACAAGAGTCCAAATATAGTACAGAAATAAAGGAAAAAATGTAAAGTCCTAAATAAATATCCAACCTGTTCTTTAAAAAGAAGAGGCATGCAATGAAAAGTATCATGCACTGAAAATAAATCAATTTTTCTAACTAATTAACATTTAGCTTTATTTAATTAAGAAAGACTATTACTGTCTTCACTGCTGTGCATCTGTATATAATGAAGCAAACAGCAGTAGGTATAAGATACCACAGAGGGATATGCCCAAGTAACCCAGCACTATAGGTGCAAAGGAACGTCTATTATTGTTAAGTGACTGACATCAGAACCTCGCTTTAATGCTGTCGTAAATAAAAGAAAGTTTTTCACAGATGCTTTCGCATATGGTTTCGTATTTGTCTCGGATGGAGACTAAGTTAGATTAGATGCCAAAATTAAATTATTTAAATAGACAGCTGCATAATGCAAACTACTAAATAACACCTTTTGAATACTTTCTATTTATAGTAAGTTCTAACTCACAGAAGAGTGACAAATCTCATTTTGCTTATACTACTGTAGTTTGTAGCTATAAAACCATTGTTTTCACAACACCGAAACTTCAAGGCACATCGGCGATCTATTTGGAAGTGCAAAGTGCACAGTATTATTATGACAAACAGGAATGCAAAGCTCAAAATCCAAGAGCAACTTTAATTAACTGTTGAAACATGCAGTTTGTGATTATCTGCAGTAGAGCTATCCAGGATAAACTGAAAAGGCGTAGAGAGAGGACTCCAATGCAAACCACTGGAGAATTTTGACTCTGTCATCATCCAAGTTCAAATGAAATGATGGACATCAGAGAAGACACGATGCCTAAGCAATAATCTATCATTTACCAGCACTAAGGTATTATATCTTGGGGATAAACATTTGCATTAAAAATACTGTATTTGGTGCAAGGAAAAATGCAGGTGTGTACTGGCTATGTATTCAAGCTGGCATGGCTAAGCAACATCCAAGCATAAGAACACAGGAAACAAAACAACCCTATATGTTCAGAGCATTGTGTTCAAGAACTTGTGTCAAAGAAGGCCTGCAGTGTTTTGGGAAACATTCTTTGATAGTATAAACATTCCTCGAATTGTTTTTCCATGTCATATACAATCGAGTATGGAGTCAGCATAAAGTTATTCTACAAAGGAATAGGAAATGCCAAATCCTACTGGGACTGAAAATCTACTCCTGACAGCATTGAACACTGGCTATTTCCAGCAAAAATGAAGGCAATAGCTAGTGGACAATTCTGAAATGTTCAAAGTGGAGGATTTTTCCTGCCACCTATCTATCAGTAGAGGCATTTTGTGCAGAAACCTGAAGATGGAGAGGTATCATTTGAAAGAGACATATATAGGTTTCTACACAGCCCACCCTATCCACCATGAAAGTCAGAGAAGCAACATTTAATCCCTGTGACGGGAGCTAGGAGTCATGCACCAGGTGATGCTCTCGTCTTTGGCCCCCTTCTGCCCACCACTTCCTGCCTGTACAACAGCCACTACAGTATAGCTCCACACAGTCCTCCGAGGGTTGCCCAGCTTCTGCTGTTATGCAGACCTGGGCCTTTTCCTTTTGTACTGAAATTAAAATATATTAATTTTATCTCCTATTGCCTCTTCTTTGGGATTTGTGAATCAGAGGCTAGATCACTTTTCCAGAGTTCAGCTCTCAGAGTTTTGAGTAGAGCTACTGGGGCACATACTGCCCTCACTCCTTTCGCACAGGCACAGCCCAAAATTTGCATCCTGCTTCGTCCCCAGCATAAGCAGCTAATTAAGATTAGGGATATTATCACCCCTTTTCCACCACTTTAGCTCTACGCTGGTGTCATCCAATGATAAGGGGACAATCTGTGAACCAAGCAATTTTCAAACACACCTACCCTTTTCCCACTCTGGTAAAGTGAGTAGGACATGAAAAACCAACTTCAGCCTTTAGAATTCCAACTTTACAGTCAGAGAAAACGAACCAGGAGGCATGCATTTTGTCTCAGAAAGAGTGAGGTTGCCAACACTCCCAGGCCCAAAAATAGTTAAGTGGATTAGGCTGCCTCTTTATAGCTTGGTCTCACACTGCACACTGTATTTGGCAGTACCATATCGTATTCATCCATTTGCTTTTTCTAGACCATCCTTTTACTAGCTAGGATCATATGGTTGATAACATTAAGAAACTAACATCTAGTGGTGACAGTACTTGCTAGTAGCATGGTACTGTGTAAGTGGAGGTAATGAGAACTTTACTGTAATGTTTATAAGACCCTATAGATACCCAAAATGCCTTTCATATATTGAAATAAGTAATGTCGACACAATGTGATCCCCATTCTCCAGAGAAGAAGCAGTGCTGAGTTTCAATTTAGAATTTACTAATTCCTTTTGCTTCATTTCTAAAGCTTAAGTCTGCTGTAAGTATCTCTGGGGAAAAACTTCCAAATGGCATGTGTTTTATTAAGTAAATTTTGTAGGAATTAATATAACTAAAATAGTGTATTTAATATAAATACCAGATGAATTGCAAAAGATACCATTAGCAAAAATTTGAGCCTAAAGAGAATGTATCCAGCGATCTCAGTTCTTCTACAGTCTTAGTGTAACTAAAGCTCTGAACGGAACTCGAGATGTGGCTGTACGTAGATGTGCTAACCACTATGAAACAGTTGGAAAAGACTAATTTAAGTTTGAAATATGAAGCACTGAGACATGACACTGGTCTTCAGAAGTAACTTCTTAGAGGTTTCCCTTAATTATTGTTCTCTTGATTGGAAGAAACCTCCTTGTCTCTCCCCACTAAAATGCTAATACAATGAGTGTAGCACCAGCTTTCCAAAAAGTCTTACCGTGCTGTACTCCAAATGATTACGCTACAGAAGGAAGTGAAAATTTGGCTGACACCCTTGATAGAAAAGTCATTAAAGCATACATGACCCTTTTCCACCAAAAATCTGATTAAGTTCTCAACAAATAGTCATATAAATTTAAAGCAACTGTGGGCAGTCTTATTTTACATGTCAAACGCGAAACACATAATCTGAAGTTAACACATGGAAAGCAACCAAGCAGGCTAAACTTTAGAGTCGAATAGGACTGAGCACTTGGAGGGCTCCATCACAACTTTCTGTACTATAGTTTCTGTGGCACTGTATGCTGCGGATGAGAAGAGCTCTGCAGGACCCTGCCTTGAGGGACCAAGCAGCCCTTCACCAACACTGCCAGAGTGCTACTGCCTTCAGAATTCTCCCTCCTGCCTCACTGCAGCTCTTAAACCAAAAGATCTGAAAGAACCCATTTGATTTTATGCCGTTCAAGGATGCATCCACACCAGGCAAAAAAACAGCTCTGTGTATAAAACAACATTAACTGTTCTTTACATCATCCTGTGCAAAGCAAGAGAAGCTTTCTAGTACTGTCCAGTTCACTTTATTTTGCTTCATGCTCATTACCTCAAGCAGAATAATGAATAATATCAAAGTACAGTGCACTAAGAGTGATAGAGTAGTAACTGGCTGTCATTTTCATGCAAAAATATTTTCATGAATGTATGCACTTTTTACCATCAAAAGCACTCTTTATTAAGCCTCTGTCGCTGATGATATTGACATTATATTCTGTGAGTGCTTTATTACTGTGTGCTACAGTTCAGCTGGCCTCAAAACTATCAAGTTCAAAGCCACTAGAACAGGAACTATATAGCAGAGACAGCAAGCATCAGATATTGACCCATGAGTTTTTTACCTGACTTCTGAAGTGATTTTCAGATTAAAAATCCAAAGAACCCACTGCTGGGGAAAAAAAGGTCAACAGTAGCATGAATATCAGAAACAATATTCTGTAATACTAAGTTCTTAATAAAATAAATGTAGTATGAATCATGACTAAAATGTTTGAACAGCTGGAAAAAAATCACCTTGGGTAAGCTGACCAGAAGTAAGAATTAATAATGCTAACAATTCTATTTTTGAGCATAGCAAGTAACTGAACAATTTAACACACCCTAAAATACAATAAGAATGCAACTTAACAGTAGCAAAAATGTTAATGTAAATAATATCTTCATATTACCATTGACAATAGAAAAACAAACAGAAGGTGTCTACTGAAAGCGGGGAGTGAGTGGAATCTGTTTGAAATATTATTAGTGCCTAAACACCTAAACCTGAAAAGCAGTTGCATTTTCAGTAACCTTCCTATAAAAGGAATGATTGAAAATAAATTGCATTGGAACTGGAAAAAACAATCCAAATATGAGTCAAAATTACCATCTTGTAATAAGGACATGAAGATCAAAAAATGTCAGCTAACTTTCCCAAGCCAGAGATTGTGAATAACCACTGAACAAGCTTATTTTCAAGGACAGAGATCACTATACAATTGATTACCATATTATCCACAACCCAGAGAATTTGGTTGCCTTCACTAACAATAAGCCAGGAAGATAAAGTTTGTATTTCACTGACAGAAAAAAAAAAGTAGATATAATAACTCCTAGCTGAACTTGAAGATACTGCTTAGATTAGACAGGGATGAATAGCTCTCACATCGAAATTTGTTTGAAAATATTCAAACCAAACAAGAAGTGTCCCTTTGTATGTCTGACAACTAGACCATATACAAATTAAAATCAAATACTTTTTCCTGCCCTATGAATGCTTGTCAAGTGACTGGGTAAAATCTAGGGAGCTCAGCCTTACCAGGAAAACAGATGTTGCCTCATCTGGTTTGATGCTCATATGGATGTTGAAGTCTCTAAGGCTAATAGTACAGTTCCAACAGTAGCTCTGACAGAGTTTCAATGAATACGTTTGTGATATATTTCATACACTCTGATAGTCTATACACCCTTGTAACTACAAACTTTGATCCTTCCCTGGAAGTACAGGAAACACCTGGATAGTCTAATAAACTCCACTGCACAGTTAGCCACTTGGTGCATTGCAACCAAATTGTAACCAGGTCTCAGAAATATGAGATGTGGATCTCCATTTCCTCTGTTTCGCAGCCATCGATGCAATACTTTCCATGCAAAACTGAGCCCCGGGGGAGGATAGTGGTGGGAGAAGGGACTCAAAGCAGATGAAAGAGAGCCAATAAACCTAAATGCATTTCTACACAGTGTGTTTCTCTTCAAGCAAGAGGATGTTGTCCTTTCTCTGTATGCCTTCTTTGCTGAGCACAGATGTATTATTATCTGAGACCTTTCTGCTCTCTTTGCTACGTTACTCTCCTCTTATTCCCAGGCATAAATATCACATTTCCTTCAGATCACCAATCTCACTCCAGAAGTTGTGAGCACATTTTGACCAGTGGTGACTGTGACCAATACAGGACAGCTGGCTTTTCTTACCTCTGCCACATAACACTTCTCTTTTCAGCAACTACGGTTATTGGTCAAAACCAGCACTTTAACAGTTACGGTGACTCAAACAGAAAAAGAATTCAAGGTTTAGGAAGATAATGTCTTTACATGAGTCCTTGATGCCCAGCAATTTTAAGATACTATTTTATTATGCTGTTTATAACTGAAGGTTTATGGTGGCTTAAAATTTATATATCAGTAGGATGATTTAGCATATCAGCTTCCTGAAAGACTAACTTGCTGTGTTTATGATTATTGGTTATTGCAACTTAAACATCTTTGCATTCCTTCCTCTTTATCTCTTTTGCTCTGTTTGTATACATACACCACATCAAGCAATGATGCAAACTTCTTCTTTGGTTCATACCAGTATTCTTCAGCTCTAAGCAGAAGAGACGTACCTAGTAAGGAAAAGACATCTCAGCTCCATCCTTTCTTTTGATTTCAAATATCAGAGAACACATTGCCTAGTTGAGACTCTCCCAGTCAGAATACAAATCTGTATTGGTACCTCCAACCAGTGGCTTTCTACCCTACCAGAGAAGACTAACAAGGGAAGGTTAGGAAAGTGCACAGGCCTGATCTTATGTGAAAACATGCTGAAGCAAGTTTTATCCTTTACACGCTTTTCACCTTATTTACCTTCCTTGTAGAAAGTTACCAACCTGACAGACGGGTACACTAATCTTATTTCAAGAGCGTGCTTGGGGTCTTTTCCTTGTCATTCTGGCTTTCTTACATTCATTGCTATCCTCATCTGCCCCAGTCTGACATGTAAGCTGTTTTCTAAGTGCCACACACAAGGGGTATGCTACAGATGTAATAGCAGATAATGGTCCCTAAAATGGTAAGCTAAGCTTAACCACACCTAAGCTGCTTGTGGTAGTGTTACACCTTAACAAAGGTTTAGCAGTACCTTACTTGAAAGAGATGTTAGAGCTAATGGAGGCTTGTTGCATGATTATTCCTCCTTTATTTAAGAATGAGCAGTACATTTGCTTTCATCCAGGATTTTTTCCAGGACTTTCAGGACTTTCCAAGGCCCTTTTGACTTTTCTGCTGAATGGTGGCTTTTGTATTGAGATAAGTCTCAATTTAGGAAATGTACTGAGGCACATATTTCCATTTTTCTTGAAGAATAGGTATGATTTGCTCAATCATCACACCATGCTTCTCTTACAACATGAGAAAATTGGATCAGCCTATGGGTGTAGGTTAAAATTTGGCATTACTTTCATTACATATTCTTTACTTCCAGCTATTTTCATTAGCTTTCTTTTCTTTTGTTTGCACAGGCTTAAATACTTTTTGTTGGTGCTCATTTAAAACTTTCTTTTTTAAGTTCTGTATCTCTCCTTTATCTGAGTCACTATCATTCTCCTCCTTGCTTATTTGTATACTCACTAGGGTAGGCCAAAAAAGTTGATAAAACAAGTTCTTGTTTCCAAGGAACAACTGTAGTGTCTCTAAAAAGATGCAATTGTAGTGGAATAGCCCTTCACTTCCCTTAAATAGCATTAAAAATGAAAAAAATCTAAATAGTAAAATGGTTTTTCACTGTTTTCCAACAAATTAAAAAGATCTTTATGAACCTACAAATTCTAATCAAAGCAGCAATTGAAAATCCATTTTTAAAAATCCAGCTTTGCTCTGGAGTAAGTAGATGTAAGTTTGCTTGAGTGTAATACACATTGCATCCATTTAACAAGAGGTGGAGAACAACAGGCTTGGATTGTGCGTTGTGGGTTTGTTTTTTTATTATTATTTTAAGTGAAAATCAGCATAAATTAAGTTGATGTTCCTATCTTTCACTATCAAATTTTACACTGAATTCGAATCTGGTCCTCAAAATTTTATTTTTAGCTTGAAACAATTTTGCAGAGTTCTATATGGAATGTAATTTCCCTGAGATTTTCATAGAACTCAAAGTACCATGCCTCAAAATGTGTGTAAGAGAAATAAATTATCACATTACTTCACACCAAACAGAGAAAATTAATTAAAGCTTATAATTAGAAATAATTTAATAAAGGAGTGTTCCTGTATTCCCTTTAACTGGAACCTAAGAAAAGATATTTAAGCAAAAAATCAACTCCTCACAGTTAAATTTGACAAAGCTTCTTCTTTAGCATTTATGCCATTTTCAAACCTTTGATGTAAGGAACTTTATCAAAGCTGTCTGTGTGTCTTAATTGAACTTACCATTTCAATGTATGAGTTTGCATCCTCTAGTTTGCTTGCAACACATTTTCAATACACATGCAAAGGGGAGAGCTAAACATATTTTACTATTAATGAAAAAATATTTCTAAATGTATGTGGCATCCTCCCTCAACAGATAACAAGCCACAGATTTAAGGCTTTGGTTCTTGTTTTTCTACTCACTGCTGATTGAATTATGTTTAGAACATGGGGTTTTTAAAATATACTTAGAAACATGGTATTTTTTTCTGATCAAACTAAGGTGTCTCTATTCTTACTACTGCCAAGCGTGTGATTTACACACAGTTTAATTATTCAGATGTTTATTATGTTCTACATAATGAAATTTGGACCCTCATATTTTCTTCCTACATGCTCAGTGCAGGCTGCAATTATAGCCACAGATATCTGTTTATTTGATGAATTTTGCTTCTTCTACATAGTTTGATAAATATGGAAATAAGTCAAAACCTACTTTATATACAGTAATTAAAGTGAAAAATCTAGTCATGATGCAAATCCTTAATTGGACTCCAGGAGAGATATGCAGAATTTCTCTTTAATAATATGGGATGACTGGGGACAGAAAAACAAAGCACACTAAAATATGGTTTAGAAGCACAATTAATCACAAAATAGAAAACAACCAATTTAGCATAGCTCATTCAGTGACTCTCAAGGCTCAGGTAATGTTCTTTTAATCATCTGGCTCTAATATTAAGGTTGTGTCACGCGCAGCTGAAATAAAACACTATATATGTGCTGATCTTCAGTGTGAATCATGTCTCCAGGACTAATTTGTAAACACAGCCTTTTCACACTAAAATGCTCAGTCTACTTAATGATGTGTAAGTGAATGATCAAAGCAATATAAAATGGTTTTTAACTATTATTATTTAATGTATTACTTCATTAGCAGAAAGAAACCTTCTTGCAGTTGGTTGCAGAGAATACAATGGATTTTTGGATATATAATTCATTTTGTTTTTCATTTTATTAAGACAAAGTCATCATTTTGGCTGATGATATTCCAGAGAAGAATATTCTTGTTAAGCAGTATTAAATGGACAAGTTATAGCACAGAGCAGGTGGGGCAGAGATACAAGTCTCTGGGAAAGAGAAGTCTGTACAAGCTAAAGAAATAAATGTTTTCTTTCCAGGCTCTGAACATATATTGCTCTAATCAACTAAAATTAACCATCACTGTCACTTAATTTGATTGTAAAAATATTATTCTCCATATAGCTTCTTGTAATATCCCATTAGGGGAATATGATCACACTCTAATCAGAAGGTGTGGGATTTATTGTGCCAGTTTGTTTAAACTACAAATATAATTAATCTTCTTTTGCACTTCTCCTAAATAAGAAGCACCAGAATTACACTTTTGTTGTCAAATGCATTATAGACATTGAGTAGGAGCCAGAGCTCATCCCCCTGCACTGTTATAATTATCGAAGCAAATATCTGCTTCAAAACCTGAAAAATTTTGTTGAGCGTTCAGCCTGCCTGACCCAGCAATGGCCGCAGACCACACCAGAGGCTCCGTGGCTGGGACATGACCAGGAGGACCACTCTTCTGTTGCACAGATGTGCCCACTGGTAGCGACCATGACTGCAAGCTTCCATGCTGAGAAGAGCTGAAATTAGAGAGGCTTGATGTCCAGTATTCAAAATCACTGTTAAAACTCTTCCTAAGTCAAAATCCCAACAGTCTTTGACAGATAAAAGGAGTCCTATGCAATCTAGTTTCAATGTAGTCTACGTTTGACCACCCTGAGATGACCCGGCACCTCTTCATGCACCTGCTGTAAAACTTAAAGGCTTCAGAAAATCTTTTCTTTGAAGTGTCCTAATAATAACAGTCTAACCTTTGATGTTTCTTCCTGTACCACATGCTTGAACTTCTTATAATCAAAAGTGTATAATCTTCAATTGCTACACCAGTTGCACATCTTGAGAACACAGCACTGTAAACCTGATGCAAACTGTACTAATGAGGGTTTTATTTCATTTGTATTTAGCACTTTATTTATATAGCATCATAAATCTAAATGCTTAACACATCGATTGGGCATTAACCATCCAGGCTGATTAGCAAGGAGCAGAATTCACCCTCTGCAGCCCAAAGACAGAAGAAATAAACAAACTCATGCAAAATAAACTTTGTGTGCAAAAATGATATTTTAGAAGATCCTTTTCACACCAACATTCAGAGAAAAATTCTATTTCCCATGGCTTGAGATGATGTTCAGAGAGTATTTTTTGAATACATAGAAATTCCCAGACCTTAAAGAAGTTAGGGAAAGTTATTTTTAAAAATCATTCCTAGCCTGATCATTAGCTCAGGCTTCTGTAATTTTTTACAGAGCCCTTTGAGAATGTCTGTCCAGCTCTGTTTTATGTTACTTCACAGAGTTTTAATATTCAATAGTCCTTATCCTGTGCAAATGTTTAGATCTAAAAAGAATTGTTTCTTGTCTCTATTTTTAACTTATACATCAGGGATGAATTTTATCCAAGATGTATCGCTTATATAGCTATGGGAAGAAAGAAAACACATCCTCCATTAGCCCCAGTCCTGCAAAGGCTCATGAACGTCCTGAACTTCCCTTGCTGTAAGCCATTCTTCTGAAATTGTGAGCATCTGCAGAGTGCTGCTCCAGCATTATTTAAATTCCTGCCTTTCCTGTTAATCATGGGTGGTCATTTCCAGCTGACTATTTTTCACCTTATGGTTGTCCAGAACTTCAGGGCATTAGATCTAAATCTTGCTCTTTTGTTGTTTAGTTTTTGTTTTGGTTTGGTTTTTTTTGGGGGGTGGGGGGGTGGTTTCCTAAGATTACATTTAAGAACAGTGAATTTTGGAGGAAAATTATTTAAGCAATAATTATTATTCACATTTTAGGGTAATATCTTTTGTCCAATTACAAGAACAGAAAGGTTCTTTTATTCTTCATAACTAAGATTAAGCTGGACATTGACAAAGAAATAATCATCTCTGAAGAGAAAAGCCCTTCTGAGCAGGCCAGTGAAAGCAGTCCAGTCCAAACTGCCCACGTGAATGAGGAAGGGGAACACATGGTTCTTGTCCTCTCTTCAATTTCAGTTTTGTTATCAGATGTTTGCAATGGATCCATACCGAGCTCAATTCAGCTGACCAAGGTTCACTCCCTTTGGCTCCTACTGCAAGATTAGAATTCAAATTTGCAAATCGTCAAAATGAGAGCTGTTACTGTCACACCAATGTAACTGGTCAAATAGCTACAATAGAAAAGGAAAAGGTTTGGAGAATGATGTCAGGTATGAGCAAAACTCAGTAACAGCCTCCAGGTGTGGGTAGATTAAATAAACTGAGCCTCCTGGAACTAGAAGAAAAAAAAACCTGAAATGACTGATGGAGACATAGTAAAGCTCCATAATATCAAGAATTATGTGATCAGGATATGTAAGGAATGATTGCTGTCAAGTGTTAGGGCTGGGCCAGCCACTAGCCGAATGACAGATGCTCTCTATTAACCCCTCTCTCTTCCCAAAGGGGAAGAGAAGGGGAATAAGGGAGAGAGACTTACGGATTGGAAAAGAAAACTGCTTTAATGAAAATAATAACAATAAAATGAAATACGTACAATACCAATATCAAACCCAGAGCACATACACACACACACACCCTTGAAGGCAATCACGTCATCATCACCACTGATGCTGTGAGCAGACACTGGGAGAGTGCCAGACTGGACTCAGCAGCAGACAGGAACTGGATTCAGGAGCTGGATTCTGGAACTGGATTCAGAAAATGAATGAATTGGGATTGAAGGCAGAACGGACAGAGTCCTTCTCAGACATCAGCCATTGAAGAAGAGGACTTGACCTTTGCGATCCCTCAGCTTTATATTGAATATGACGTCTATGGGATGGAACACCTTGCTGGTCACTTTAGGGTCACCTGTCCTGTCTGCTCCTCCCCACAGATGCAGCCTCTAACTTACTGCACCCCCAACATGGTACACAGGATTTAGCAGTGACCTTGGTCTCCATAGGAGCAAGTTTAAGTGAGAGCCTTTCTGCACCACAATCCCTGTCAGTAACTGTAAATATCGAGCACTGTCAATTCTAGAAGCAGACACTGACTGCAAAAATGCGTCATTAACTTCAGGAAGTGCAGTTAGTTAGAAGAGCCTGAGCTG
This sequence comes from Buceros rhinoceros silvestris, assembly GCF_000710305.1. Taxonomy (NCBI): domain Eukaryota; kingdom Metazoa; phylum Chordata; class Aves; order Bucerotiformes; family Bucerotidae; genus Buceros; species Buceros rhinoceros. Next base: position 38,309 of record NW_010399441.1, read on the forward strand.
AAAAGTGAAATCGCTGAACAGAATTAGTTATGTTCTAACTCAAACCAGGACAATTGCTTACTCATTTAGAAGAGTTGAGGGGCTATCAGATGAAATGTGTAAATGTCAAGTTCAGAAGAAAAGTAGGACCTTCTTGATAGACAGTGCATAATTAAGGTAAGAAACTCTTTTCACTGGGAGACACTAGGACTGTCAAAAATCTATTTGGATTCAAAAAACACCAGGAGAAATTTGTAGAAAAGAAACTCAGCAGAGCTAGTAAACTGAAGCATGGCATCTCTACAGGAGGAAAACCCACAAGAAGCTTGGTGTGTAAATCTGAGAAGTATCACTGCACCATTGCTCTTCATATTCTTCCCTGGGAATCTGTTGATGGCTATAGTCAAGCACAGGATATTGGGCTAGATGGACCTTTAGCCTGGACCAGTGCAGAGACTCCTGCAGTTTGAAGAAAATTATACAACTGTCTGACTAATTTCAATGTCTTCAAGAATAAGGCAAGAGATGTAGATCATTATGAGAAAAGGACAAACCTGAAGAAATGGCATATTGACTTACACAGAAAAATTTGGCATTGGATTTCTCAAAGACTGTATTAATATGCAATGATGGAACCAGGCAGTCCACCTAAAGGTCTAGTTCAAAGTTTCCTATGTGGTTAAAACCCACCTGGAGGAAAAGAAAAGGTAGCAAACATTGGATTATTCATATTGCTTTCTTACACTTGTCTGACTTTTAAATCACTAAGGAGCTCCTAGACGAATATTCCTACGGCAAAGTGAAAGCGTCAGCATTTGGCTATACGGTACATACTTTTCCCTCAGCCTCCAAGCATTTCCCAGGTTTGTTCCATTTTATTTTCACTGGTGATATTTTCCTACTATTGGAGAATCCCAGAACTCAGTGCAGTATTGTAGGCACCATTTGGTATAATAAAGGCATTAGCACCTCCTTGGTTTCTAAAAAGATATCTCTCCAGCCTGAAATTACTTTTGCTGCTGTACCACTTCACAAGCTTTTTTCTAATTTGCTACCCCTGTAATTCTAGGTGTTTTTCAGTCTGACCTCTTTGTAAGTATCTCCTTCCATTATGTAAAGTGCTTTTCTTTCAGATTCTAGAATGTAGAGCTACTGAAAGCAAAAATCTTTTCAATGGCATTTTTCATTATCATGTTGTACTTTAACCATTTCTTACAGAAACTTGGTAACATTCTGTAGTTGATTAGAGTTTAAAAGATCTACATTCTTCATTCATGTACAAAAAGCTCCTATTGACTGACTTCAAATTAACTTTATTTATTTCGATTCAGCAGTCTAAATTCATTCTTCACCTAAGTCTACTGAAGTCTAGTGAGCCAAATACTGTGTGACACTGCTGAATTTCATGTCCAAACCCAAAGCAGTATGTTGATGCTGTCCATTTCACAGATGAACAAGTGGGAAATACTCAACACTGAAACCTGAGTGAAAGGCATAACCTATACAGAAGTTCAGACTTGATTAGTTTGGTCCTTACGTCATGTAACTATGAAAACTCTACTCCTAGGCCAAGTGATTACTACTATCAAGACCTGGAGTGGAGTCATATCAACAATGCCTCCCTTAGGCTTCAGCAGAGGTCAGGGTTTCCCTACCCAACAGCACTGTGTTTATTTAAAGAAACTCAAAAATAAAAACAAAGCAATTAGAAAGCTTTCCAAGAGTAAACAAGTTGACCAGGAAGAGGAAAAAAAACCAAAGAAAACAGGAAGCAAGGCAAAACTGCATATTTACATCTACATGTGGAGTTTGGAAATCCAGGTGGTTTGTGTTTTGTTCCTATTTGCGTCAGATATTGAAATATCCAGATGTCCTTACAAAAATATACTTGAGAATTATAACCTTTTAAAAGAAATTAAAAGCCATGCTCTGTCTATTGTACCCTTTATCTGACACAAGCATAATGAGTTAATACACTAATAGAAATAATTTGCTTTTTTTCACACTTTTGTTATTAAAATTTCCAGGGTTCAATCTAACTTACAATGGAAGTCAGGTTGTTGAGCTAATGACTTCAGAGGGGCCCTAACTTAAGATTTTTTTTTTTAAGTAGTACAGCTGGTATATCTATATGAACGAATATGTGCTCGCTCTCTCTCTTGGCTGATTGGTCATTTGACCTACTTTGGGACAAGAATAGTTGTTGTAGGTATAACCGAGGTTTCTCAACCAGAGTGTCCTATTCCAGCAATGGCTGAGGATGAGTGCCTGGGAAGGGAGGCCAAATACACTGTGAGATGAATGGGAATACACACAGAGTGTTCCTAAACAATTCCAGAATGATGAAACTGATGTTTCTAGCTCTTGAAACTGTTTACTCCTATTAAATTGCCCAATCAGTTGTTCAACTTACTTATATAACATCTTAGCATCCTGTGGCAAAAAGTTTCACAGCTTAACTATGTGCCATGTGGAAAAGTATTTACTTTGGGTGATTTTGAACTATGAACTGGTGTTTCTTGATCCCTTAATTCTTGGATGTTGTAATAAGACAGTGAATAAATGTTAAGATGTTTTCATATCCGGTGCTTCGTTATTTTATATATATTTTATTTTCTATAAAGGCACCACTGTTTATCAATTAGTCATTCTTTTAAAGAAAGATTAGTCCAGACATAGAGATAACAAGCAACTGGTAATCTTGTGCTGATGGTTTAGGGACCTGACAGTACAGGGGGAATGGTTGGAATCAATGATCTTCAAGGTCTCTTCCAACCAGGTGATTCTATGATTAAATAATCTGAATTAGAACATGAAGCACAGTATCAGCCAGTCAAGAAATTGAAAACACATGACATTCCTGTTTTAACCACTGGGTTAGACTAAAATATTCAAGCATTACTCTCAACACAACTCTGAGGAGAAAATCAGTATTTCTTCAGATGCTGCTCTGGATCCGTGAGCCAAGAATCACCACCTGAACAATGTTATTTCCAACACAGGTTTTCTGATGATCAGAGACTCACCCCATCTGCCATAGCAACCAATCTTGTTTAGAAATTGGGCAGCCTGTTTTAATGTTTTAGTGGCTTGAAGTTGTGCCACTAGGTCATGTTGGACTAGTCTAATGCCCCAACAGCCAAACTATTAAGTTAATAATGTAAGTAGGCAAATAGTTGTTATGACTGTAAAAGCAAAAAGAAAATGGCATCCTTCCTCTGCCAAGCAGATATGAAAATGTCTCAGCTACTACAGTACCAGACCTTTATGACAAAAAACCCATTACCTAACAAGTGCCTCCTGCCAAGAGACAAAAACAGTAACGTTCATGTCTTTAAAGATTTTTTTTTTAATTGGCATTTTTCTGCAGTTCTTATGATTTCTACTCTTTTTTATTTTTTCTGTAGATTAGTTCTGGTTGGGAGGTGATACAACTTGAAGTCACCACAAGATTCAGTAGCAAACTTTGCTATCACCAAGCATAAGGCTTGGGGAACAAATGGGACACAAAGCACTAACTGGTGGCATCACCTGAGATTTCATCTCCCCAGTCGTCCCATTTGCCCTAACCTAGGCACATCATTTCAGTCTTGTTCAGGTGTACTAGTGCCAAGCGAAACTAGGAAATCAATCAATGCCATTGATTCTCCAGACTTCTTTCCTCATTTCCAAGCTCTCCCCTATGTATATGATCCAACACCAAAAGACATAGTTTCCAGAGGACAGACTGTCTCACTTCTTGAGGTCTTCTCTAATCTTACAGCTTTATGATCCAGTTCCTTAAGGGAAGAAAACAACTAGCTTTCTATCAAAGTTAATGTTCCAGCAGAAAGCTAAGTCTCCAGATAATAGCAGTTCAGAATCTTGCTGTAGAGAATAGTTCTGCGAAATTATAAGCATGTTGCTGATACCTTGGGCCCAGATGCAAATAGAACACAAATCACCTAAAATGAGTCTTAAACAGAATGTAAACACCCACAAGTCAAGAGTTGTAAAAACATCTGCAGAGCTGCTACCTAGTGTACCAGGTTGGATTTTTTTTTTTTTTTTTTGTACCTTGAAAAGAAGTAGTAAATTGCTTCGAAAGTCTCTGTCTGAACATGCACAGAAAATCTTTGTGTTTTCATCTAATGACAAGCAGTTTGGCATCATTCTTATTCTTAAGTCCAGCAGAGATACTGAAACCAGTCATTCCTTCCCCAGCAAGGAGGGATGGCGTTTGCAGAGTGCAGGTTAACTAGGCTTGAGCCCTCCACAGCATTCAGTGACTGCAGCAGCTTGATTTCGACACACAGATAGAGAAAGAGTTATTTGGGGTTCTTAGGAGGTAACATCCTAGAAGACACTCACACTGAAAGCCAGAAAGATCAGGTTCAAATCCTACCTGCCAAGGGGTGAGGAGTTGGAAGCCTGATAAACAGAGGATGTGCAAACAGCCTACTGACACTCTCTCTCCTCTGAACTGTGGTATTCTCCATCTTTTTTGCTGAGGATCGCCACCAATCAGAAAGCAACATGAACAACAATTAGAAAGTAAAAAGAAGCCAAAAGGGAGCCCAAGTGTAGCAGCAGTTAAGGATTGTAGCAGTTAGGACACCTCTTAGGGAAGTGAATGACCTTCAATATTAAGAACACTTACTAGAGAAAATAAAGGAACAATCCCATTTTCAAGAGAGACCGAGCAGAGCTGGCCACCTGCAGGATGTGACTAGCTGGCTTCTGTTGACTAGTAAAGGACTATCCTGCACTGGAACTGGCTGGATTTTCATCACTGAAATATGAATGCCCTTAAGTTTATGACTGATGATATACTAATATTATTAAAAGCTGACTTTCCCCTGTTCTTCATGTTCCCCTTACAGTGTAAGTACACATTCCCTGTCTCGTTTTCATGCAATAAAGGTAGCTTTGAGAAAAAAATGCATTAATGGTGCCTGAGGTTAGGGTTCTAATTGAAATTTAGAGGCTTTGGGAGAAGCTTAGGGCTAAAGGGCATTTTGTACGTGAAAACATCTTCCTCCTTTGACCAGTTAGTCAAAGTGGTGATTTTGTCTGATGAACTAACTGTCATTGCACTCTCCTCAGAATACAGACAGCATGTGGTTGAAGAGTCCCTGTCTCTCTGTCTTCCTATGCCAAAGAGCAAGCAGATATCCAGAATATACTGCTGAGACATGTTTTCCTTTTAGAATAATTCATCAGGAATTAAGTGGGATCTTTAATCTTCACCAACACAGGCTTTTATAACCAGTCCTTATCTTCCCCAATTCTTAAAGTCACCAATACACAACGGCAGAGTAAGTTGTAATGCATTTCATAAGGAAACACTGTTTCTGTGGTGGACATTTCCTTTATTTTTAATAGCCTTTTAATAGGACTTCCACTCACAAGGAAGATCTCTGTGAATCTTCAGGTATATCAGAACACCAGTTTTAATAGCCATGGGAATGTTTCTACCTTTTACAACATCTTTTTTTAATTAATGTGTATTTCAGCTGAAAATCAAAATAATGAGACCAAGAAAAGACAATGTTGTATTCTCTTGGAGCTTCATCTCCCATTTCCATTTTCTTTCCAATTTCCATTTTTCCCACTATGCCCACGATCAGGAGAACAGAAGCAGCTCTGGCTGCCTAGCTCCATGAGGGATGCAGGCCGATCGTGCAAAGAGTAGCAATGTGAAACAGTGAATTAAGACACTATAATGAACCACAGTAGTATTCTAGATGAAAACATTTGGGGGTGAGAAAGGCGATGCCAAAGTCATTCTACCTTTTTTGTTTGTTTGTTATAAGTAAGAAAAACATGACATTTTATAATAAATTTACAATAAAAAATTCTGTTAAAAACAGCAGAAGATGTAGAAGATATATCCTGTTATAGCAGAAGATCTATCCCTTCTGTAGAGGAGGCAGATATTATCTCAGTCCGTGTCTTAACTCCCAGCCAGAAATGTGTATTGCATGCTGACTTCCCCTATGTTGCACGAAAGTCTCTCTGCTGCGCTGCGTATATGTTTGCCTGACCTTGCTGTAGGACGGAGCCACGTGAACAGAGAGCTGAGGAGCAGAGCAAGATACCAGACCAGCCCCAGAGTGGACGCTGGATGATCTGTCTCTAAACAGCCTCCAAACAGCAGAGGTCTGACTCGGTTTTTCAGATTTCCATCAACGAGATTTCTATGTATACTCTGATAGGCTGTTTCCTGTTTCACCATCCCAGCAGCTAGAAATCTTTCCTTAATATCCAACCTAATCTTCCCTTCCTGTAAATATCAGCCAATTTTTACACAGAAGTAAGCAGTGGATGGCCATATTTTTGTTATAACCTCTCTGACCCAAAACACCAATGAGGCCTCTCATTCTCCTCCTTTTAATATTAAAGAAAGCAAATCATTACCACCTTTCAGTGTAGGTGACATTTGCTAAGTCCTTGATTTTATTGCTGTTCTTCTCTGAATTCCCACCACTTTGCTTCCCTCTCTCTTAGCATGCCCAACCAGGGCTGAATGCCATGCAGCAGAGATGACGCAGCAGCCAGAAACTTCAACTCCCACTGTGATGGCAGCTTCATATCTTGCAGCATCATTGCATTGCTTTACATTTTCAGTGATATGTCCTGAAATTTCTAGACCTCATTCTGCAGGTCTGGCAACCAGGCTAACATTTCTGTTGTGTGCATGCCTTGACTTCTTTTGAAGGGCAGCACTCTACACTTGTCTTCAAATTTAAACGTTTTTATCTACAAATATAAATTGTGGATTGCTAGTTTCTAATAGTCTTTAAGAATTTCTACTTGTTTCTATGTCATGTCAGAAATAAAAAGAGCAGATATAAAATTGCACATGTTCAACAATACTTGATAACAAGGCATTGTAGAAATGAGCATATTTGATTTAATCAAAATAAGTGTTGTAGAAAAATCACGTAGGTTTAATTTTTGAAAAGCTATTAAGTTTCAAATTAAATGGAAGATTAAAATAAAAATGAGCTTTAGCTGTAAGTGGAAGCTAAATTTGGTCAATTTTTGTTGTTTATCTGTGCATAAAGTCCTTGCATTTACCTTTTGACAAATCCTCTAACAAAATACTTGCTGCAATCAGGTGAAGTAGGTTATTAATGGTTCTAAAAAAGATATACAGGATTGCCTCATCCTGAGGCAATTAAGTCTGTGAAGTAAGTGTGTTTAATATCTCTAGGGGCCTGACTGGAATGAAACAGGTGATCTTTCTACAATTGCCATTGTTTCATTTAGAATTTCTCTAATTTTGTTTTTAACCGAAGAATGACTCCTTGCTTTATACTCCTTTTGTTAAGACTCCAGTTTGGGGACTTTGAAAGACTGTGTATGCCACATCAGAAGCAAAGTGAAAAATTTTAGTGTGATGTTTCATGTGAAGCCCTACCTTCCTACATGGGAAAGGACAGTCTATATATACTCTGCCTCTTGACTCGGGCTTTGCAGTGGTGCTGCCAGCTCCCACGTCAGGTCAAGGCAGTCCAGACCTCCTTGCCTTGAGTCAGCTCCTCTACAAAGCTGTTTGCTCACACCATCCGCTAGCTACCTTCATGGCTCTTCATCTTCCCCACTCTCCTGAGGAGCTCAGGGCCTGATGGATGAAGGGACAGGGAGTCAAGTCACCACACAGTCTTCCTACTCAGCTCTCCAACACATCTTCATTTCAAAGAAATGCTGACTTAAATACAGACCTTGTTTCTCTCTTATGGAACACCAGCTTCAGCCGCTTCAGTTTGGAAAACAAATGCCTTACCGCTGTGTGCTTTCTGAGGGATACATTGTGTGCACATCAAGGTGCTGTTTGGCCCATCACTATAAAATCTTGCATTTTTCATTTATTCTTTTTTCCTCTGCTGTGTTCTTTTTTCCCTGGATTTATTAGTGGGGATGGTTTGTGGAGGTATGGTTAATTACTAGAGCTTATGGCCTGCTGTGATTGAAAGCTGATCTCACCAGTTTGGGGTCTGCGTTATATTTATTCTGTATGTAATTAAATCTGAATACCATAAATATGCATAATGTTGGAAAATAATGAGACTTTTTTTTCTTTTTAGTGAAAACACATCTGAAAGGTATTTTATTCCTGCAGTACTGAATTTCTACAACACACTCAGCACTTTACACACCACAAGCAAAGAGCCAACAGGCCAAAAGGGCACTCCAGTCTATGATTTAGATGAAAACAAATTCGTTTATCAGATCTATGTGATCCATTAAAAATAAAGGAGGAATTCAAGCAAACTGTGATAAAGGCTTTCCATATATCTTGGGATATTCGTAACATCACGGACATTCCAAAGGCATGCAGGGAAGTGCCGGTGCAGCAGGGTGAACGTGAATAGCACATCCTGGAAGCAGCAGCATCCAACTGAATGTGGGAAATTTGGCTGGGGAGTCCCTCAAATAAAACAAGTTGTGGGAGGCCAGGCCACTTCTCTGACTATAGGGATCAAAAATTATCCTGATTTCCTTACCTAAGGAGGGGGAACAGACTGATATGGTAGAGGAGGTCAGACACTGTTTACACTGAGGTAAATCAAGCAGAACACTGCACAGCTCATTGGACCATACCAGAATTAGGCCAGACATATCATATCTAGAGGCTCTCTTTTTTTTTTTTCTCTGCTACACATACATCTGAAGTCTGCCATGGTCCTTGTTGTTCACCAGTGTGACAGTGATCTGAAATTAGAGGCCTCTGGAATATCAGAAATCTTTGGTCTGGAGATTTATCTCATTGGCTCTCTATATAGCTGATGTTCAGGAAAAAAATGTGTTTGGTATCTGATCTAATGTGATGAATGATACAGTTAATAACACTCAAAAAATTGTGTGCAAGCTAAAGCAACAATAACTAGATCAAATCCACAGTTTCACTAGAGCAAAGCAAGCTGATCTTAGGGAACACCAAGCAAGACAAAGGTGATACAGTAACCAGGAGATTACCTTCAAGGTTCAAGAAAAGTAACAACATGCAGAAAAATAAAAAAGACATCTTTTCCTAAAAAACAAGGGCACGGTCCCTCATCCTAAAATTATTGAATATAGGGCAAGAATAAGTCAAGTAGAAATTCACTGAAAAACCAATGTGTATGAAGTAAGGGAATTCCCAGTTAAGTCCTTTTATGAGGATCTTGCTGACCAGAAAATGTGTTTTGCCTTGTCCTCTGCCCTGAACGGTAGGAATAGACCTGGCAATATGAGCTAGATAGAGCACCACAAGCAATTTGAATGCCCAGGCATTACATCACTAACAGCTTTGCGTTTTTGAAATTAAACCATTGTACCCGGTGCCATGGCTGCTGAAGGAATGCTCTCAAGGAAGCAACCAGCAGACTCGTGTTTCTGACAGAGCAGCAGACAGCCATTTTTCTCTCCTCGCCTGGTGGCAGATGTGTAACCAAGTGTAAATACTCGAACAGTCAGTCTCAATCTGTGGATCAGAAGGCAAAATGAACCAGACTTTGCAGGACAAGATTAACTATGCAGGTGTCAGCAAGGCTGTTTGCACCAGCCATCACCAGCACTTTAACGGAACCAGATGTACCAACTACAACTTTTTTCAACAACCTCAACTTCATGCGGCACAGAAGCCAACAGCAGCTCAAAAAACATAAGCATCCATACAAATGCACCTCACCACAAGATTCTGCAGCATTTGTGCATTGGGATCTGCAGTTATTACTTTCAGCCTCATCTGTATAGACCTGAGACAATATTTATGAAAATAAGTTATTTGCTGAACTCCTACAACTCATGACCCTTTCCCCTTCATATACTGTCTGAAAGTGGATGATCCAGGAATTCTGTTGTTTCTTTATTTTGTCAGTGGTCTCCAAAGTGGTTGGTCATCCTTGACCACTATTGAACTAAATTATGGTGAGCTGCCAAAAGAGGTTACCTATTCTTTCCTAGACTGGGTATCAGCCTTGGTGTCAGGAGAAAAACCTGGAAAGGATGAGCTACTTCTTGAAGCCTGTGAAAGGCAGGAGCATGCTCAGGCTCCAGCTTGCAGCCTATGCCAGGATCCTCATCATAATTGCACTGGGCCAAGGCACAAACGTGAGACTTTCCCATCTCTGCTGGTTTCATCATGGCATGCATCGGCCATGTTTGCTCTCTGGATAATCAGCAATCAGGACACCAGGGAATGTCAAGAACAATATTTGCCCCATAGGCTGGACATGTGCTACTGTTCCCTCATGAATTCATGGCTCAAAAGGATACGAGAAGCACCAGGCACGATTACTGCTTCTATTACAGGAAGTCTGGAGAGCTTGGTCTCAGGCCACCATTAGGTACTTGTAGCATCTAGAGTGACATTGCACCGCACTAAAAGAGAGTTCTGGCTGCACAATCTTTCTCTTTATTCAGAGTTGTCTACAACTTGTAACTCGAACACAGAAAGGTAGTTTCCCCTTTGCATACCCTCAGATTCACACAATTTTTTTTTTAATTTAGTGGTGAACATGATCAGATAATCTCATTAAATAACTTATGATAGGTGGTAGTAAAGAGGTTAAGGAATCCTATTCCCAACTACATGAAGTACCATACTGTATCACATTTTAATCACAACTAACAGCACACCATATTTTCCTCTTTACTGTCACATAAGTGTACTTAACCACCAAAAAAAACCCCCAAATCCTTCCTGTGGGTGTCAGTACAGGTAAAATCTCAGTTGCAAGACTATTTTCTAGACATAAAGCTAGAAAGGTCGATAAGAGGACACATGAGTTCTTGGTAAATGAAAGAAAAACGTCAATATTGATCCTCCTTAATAATAGTAATTTTGTAAATTGTAGGGTTTATATATGAGTTATACAGACAATTAATACATTTCTGGAAAATTTTAGCCAGAAGAATAAAAAAAAATAATTAAGAGAAGATTACAAATATGCTGTAAGTCCCTCACCACCACCACTACCTTGCATGCAATAATTATGTTGCTGTTTGTGCTCAGGGAGAACAAACAAGAAAAAGACACACATCCCTGACTCCTCCAAAGAAAATGTTTGTTCAAGAAACACCAAACAGAAAACATTTTCACAAATCTTATTGTGCCCAAGAGAAGCTGTAAGCAGCATGGCAGACATTTACACTTGCCGGATCTCCATTCTAAATGACCTATTCAATACAAATGACTCTGGCATCGTAATAGCTGCACTGCTCATATGCTTGTGATTATATTTAAACGTATGCATGGAAAACTTTTCCAAATGAAATTATCACAGGTTAAGTTTGTTCTTTCTGTCACGTAGCTAGTGCCCTGGATAATTTCATGGAGCAAATGGGATTGAAATCCCCACATCTACTTCATTTTGTTAAAGAATTTAGGTGTTTCCTGGTAGCTTAAGGTAAATGACAAGTCTTGAAGCCTTGGTATAATTAAACACAAAAAGAAACAACATGCTGATGAGTCATACATATGGTATTTATTTTATATGGCATTCCTTCCAATCTGATTTTTGCTTTTGAATTAGCAATCTGTTAAAATACAGGGGGTTGTTCATACCTTATGTCAACCTCCCTCAAACCCAAAATGGCAATAATGCATTAAAGGTTGTATTTATATAGCAATCACTGTAACTGAGGCTGCGAAACTGAACTTTTTTTTTTTTTTAATGAAAAGTTAATGTACAAGTGTGCAACAAGCAGGAGGGGAAATGCTATAGCAAAATCCATATCCACCAGCCTGTGAAATACATGAGGCTTTCTTCACATTCACTGTTTACGCAGAGCTCCTCAATGACTTCACTTAAGAGTCTGCATAAGAACAAATGGCACAATACCTCCAACTGTAAAAGATACAATATGTTTGCAAATCATTTCCATAAGTATGTTAATAAATTTAAAAAAAAAAAAAAGCTTAAATCAAAGCAGAGGAAAGAGGGGGAGTTCTTCACAAAACAGCTTGTCTCACAGTAGCCAGATTGTTTTCAGGTT
>NW_010399441.1:50266-52081 GCF_000710305.1 Buceros rhinoceros silvestris
AAAGAGTGGGAGTTCTTCACCAAACAGCTTGTCTCACAGTAGAAAGAATGTTTTCAGGTTCATATAAGCAAAAAATCGTTTTAAACTCAAAAGCCATAGCCAGTGCTACCAGGTGGATATATCTGGAATGTTATTGCTCATTGGAAACTTTGATGACAACTAAATTCCAAGGAAGAGCGCTGTAGAGTTGTGTTCTGCTTTCCATTAGAAATAGCTCCTTCCCTGTTTCCGACCACCCCTTGCACGCTTCCTCCAATACACTGAGAAATCAAGCTCCGAGGCAACATACTTCTTTTTCCTCAGGCACTAGTTAAGAAAAAAGCTGTTTGCTTGATCTCAGAGATATGCAGGTGTAAAATCAGTTGAATTTTCAGCATTGGAGCGTGTGCTGAATCCTGTTCCTAGTGGATAGGAGAATCAGGCCTGGGTGTTTCAGATCAAAATACTCACACCAACATTCAGAACTGTTAGCACTGATTTCAAAGGCTGGATCCTTACTTGTTTTGGGAAAGTAATCACCTCAATGGTAAAAGGGTTTATTAAGTCAGGAGTGTCTCTGCACCTCAGGACATGGTCCAAATCAACCTCAGGAATGCACACACTAGTTGGGGACCTAATAACTTCAGCTGCTAGTTGGAGTTGCACTACCCAGTCCTCCCACCTTGCAAAAGTCACCCTTTAACTTGGCTTATCCTTTATTGTTTAATATGGTAAATGCATAATTAAATACTTAAAATACTCCCTCTGCTGCCAAAGCCTGCCTTACTACCCTCAAAGCTGGTTCCATTTGCCAGGAGCAAGATCAGAGGAACTGTATGCTACAAGATTGAGTTCTTTGACTCTATTTTTCTTTAGTGCCAAACCTGACATTTCACTTACCTGAAATATATAGGATATAGCTAGAGAAACTGAAGTATGACTCTTCTGCCTCAAGACAGGATCCCCACAAACACACCATCTCTAGCAGAAGTTTGCCTGGCTTCTCCACCGGGGATGGAGACCCCCAGATCTCCCTAGGTCAGTTCCAGTACTTAGGGTCTCCTTGAAACTGGGGATTTTGTTATACCTCTACCCCAAACTCTCTTTGCTGCAATTTAAGCCCACTCTCTTCTGCTGTCTACTGCCAAGAAAGAAAATGTTCAGTCCTTTCCCTAACCAGTAACTTTTTATATATTCAGAGGTACTTCTAAGCTTTGTCCTATCTACACGAAACATTTTTTGTGCTACCTTTCCTCACAAATCATGAGAACATCACAAATCGTGTGATCAAACTTGCTGATTTCTAGAACAAAAGTCTAATTTTCCTTTATAGCCCTTCATAACTACCTACCAGTGACCTTCCAGCTCTCTGCTCTTCCCTCTCCCTTAGCAGGATCAGTCAAAAGGAAAAAGCAAGGCTCGCATATATACAGCCATGGACCAGACCCAGAGGTGATACCTCTGAGTATCACAGATTTGTACCGCGTTAAAGGGCTATGTAAATTCAGAGGAGGTGGGATGGTTTTCTTTGTTGTTGTTTTAGGAAAGATGCAGTAACGAGAAAGATTAGTTCTTTCCTTTCAGCTCGTTCTGTATGGGAAATTCAGGCGGGGGAGGGGCACTATTTAGGCGATTTTTGTGATGTTGAAATAAAGAATCTCTGAGACGTGCTCCTAGGCGTGTGGAAGACAATTTAGAATTTTCTTCATGCTTTGATGAGTTTCTTAAAGTAAAACAAACAGCACAGTGTTACGTCTCCCTAGAAAAGGGGCTGCTTTCCCACGCGGAGAACGGCTTCCTTATCGAAAGTCCGAGGGCCGAAGGGGGGCTGCCCCC
>NW_010399441.1:52234-52531 GCF_000710305.1 Buceros rhinoceros silvestris
CCTGCCCCCCGGCCGGTCACTGCCCTGTAACGTTTAGGAGGCAGAGGATTGCTTCTGGGAAAAAGTTACTGCAACCAGTGCTGCGCTAACACGTTCCAAAAGCCCTTAAAAATAAAAAGTCAAATACCGCGCAGCTTGCCTAACTGTGGCTGCCCAGCCCCAAGAGCACGGGAGCGGGTAGAGGTGTCTCATCGCTGGGGCTGAGGTCAGCGAGTTGGAGCGCCGGAGGTGCCCGAAGCCTCGCTGCCCGGCCGCGGCGGTGGAGCCGGAGGTGGCCTGCGGGCGGGTGGCGCAGGG
>NW_010399442.1:0-6386 GCF_000710305.1 Buceros rhinoceros silvestris
CTCAGGCCTGGCTCCTGCTCGCCAGCGGCTGGGGCGGAGGGGAGGGAAGCTCTTCCTGGTGCCCCTGGCAGTGGCAGGGATGTCGTGTGCTGGGGAGCTGGTGGCCTGGGAAGCTCAACTGCCTGGTGGCAGGGACCAGATCACCTTGCAAGGAAGTCATTCTCTTATAGGACAGCTGTTCTTCAACGTTTTATAAATCCACTATATCCACACGTTTGTTACTACGGGGACAGGGCGGGGATTGCCTTCTCCAGGCAACCAGTGAGTGCAAACTCAGTCCTCATCACACCTCTGAGTTTGATGAAGGCTTCCGTCAAAGAGCAAATGATGGAAGTACGTTAATGCCCTGGCCGAGCAGCAGCCTGACATCTTGGCTTGCAGCCTTCCCTGTCCTCCACTGTTCAAAAATGTGCTCCTGCATGGCTGTGTACTGAAGAAAGGTTTTCCATCTATGACTTCCCCTCAGCCTCCTCTTCCCTTCTCTTCTCCTCTGCCTCAGGCAGGAAGATTGTCATTCATTATTCCAGAAAAGAGAGACATTGAAAAGGACATTTCTTTTTAATTCCTTTTTAATTCCTAAATGGCAGGTTGTTGGCAGGTGTCCTATGGTTTTTTTAACATACACAAAAATAATAACAAAAAAAGTTTATGTTCTAAGATGTTTTGAGCACAGACTTCTCTCTCTTTTTTTTTTTAATTTTTTTTTAAAATCTTTCAAAGGAGAGACTTAATGAGATCACTTTAAACCCCCCATTTAGCTTGGACTTGTCACAGTCAGTGTTTTCTCCCCAGCCGGTGCTCAGGCAGTGACCTTCCTGTTTTCATCTGATTTGATCAGCTGAAAATTGCTAAGCTGTGAGAGGCATTGCTGTTTCCTCCTTCCTACCCTCCTGTTTGTTGGGTGGATTTGACAGGGAAGGATCCCAGTATCCCAGGTTGACTGTTTGACCACTAGTCTATGGGATTAGTCTCCCTCTCTCTCCTCCACTTCCCTGCAAGTATTGAATTATTAATACAAAGCGAAACAGCTCTCACAGAGTACACACTCGTACTAGCACAGCCTGCTGACCTGCACGTGAGCCTGACGTGGGAGAGACGGGTTTAAATCCCAGGTGTGAGCCCAGGTCCCACCTGGGTCCCCTGGATCCCCAGTTTACCCTCTGACTATTGAACATTATAAAATCTCTGGTTTTTCTTCATAGTCACCCTCTATCCTGGTGCCAAAAATGATTTGCAGGAAAAAATTCACTTTGTTTTTGACAAATTTTTGTTTGCTTAAGAAAATTAATTTGTAATTGCCACCATGGAGCCTCAGCTGAGCCTAAGGGCTGTGGTAGCCCTACCGATTTCTGTGGCCCGTTACGTAAGAGGACATCGTGGGTAGGGGATACCGGTCTTCGTCCGTTTCGATTAGGTTTCCAGGAACTACCCATTACTCAAGAAGTGGCAATGTCCTAATGAAGCCTTCAAAATGTGGTTAAGGAAATTAAGCAAATATGCTGAACAGAAAGTGTCCCGGTTTGGGCTAGACTTCCTTGTTTTGAGTTCTGGTCCAATATAATTATTCCCTGCATGTACTTTAACCCCACATTTAATTGGTTAAAAGAAGGTCAGGTGCACTATTACGTGTTAAGGCTATAAAGCAGCACGCAGGGAGCACTCAAACTGTGTAACTATCATTTGTGTTTGCAGGATTAGAGACATAGTGTGATTTTCATTAGGGTGTTTTTAGAATTGATTCAGCAGTATTTCAGGTTTGAGAATGTAGAATACACAAGATTTTACCCTGAGTTCTTCCTATACATGTGCAATGCAGTATATTTTTTCTGAAAGAGATCTTTTACGCTGTACAAGTATAAACTATTCTGAAAATGCATATCTTATAGATATTAGAAAAAGATGTCCGGTTTCCCGGAGAAATGTTAATGTACTGTCAGCAGCTACATGTTTCTCTAAGATCTATTTCCTTTAAATGTATTTGAAAATCTAAAAAAATATAAATTTTTTTCATGAGCTTTCGTAGTGTGCTTCCATATTCCAAAGGTATTTTCCTATCGTGTTGCAGCACAATAGGATATCCATTGCAGGCAAGATAGAGAAGAGCTTCTGTTTGAATTTCCGTGGGTTTTTGTTCTTTGTTATCTGTTTGTTTCTTTGTTTTTGTCTGGAAGCCAGATCCTTAGGGGATAAATTTATAAAACCATACACTGGACTTAGCAAAAACTTAGGGTAAAAGCAAATCTCTCTGTGGCGCGCTCACTATGTATCCTTTTACTGCTTTGTTGCAAAAAAAAAAATGCAGCATTTTACAGTAGTAGTTCAAACACCTCGTGTCTATGCGCTGTTATTGCTTTGCCCAGTTATTCCATTCTGTCATATTTTGGCATTGTTTGCACAAATGTACTACACAGCATGTTCGAGTGCATTTGTTTGTATGTTTTCCAAAGCAAGAGAGATTCAGAAAGTTGCATTTTATAACTTCATAGCTGACCACAAGGGATGTCAGAAGGAATATACCTAGAGAGCAGATTCCGTCATTAAACGTGCTAACGTAGAATTGTTGGGAACCAGCAGAGGCAGTTCGTTTTGGTTACTTTTGAAGTAAGTTATTGGAGTTGTCTGTTTTTACAAAAAAAAAAAAAAAACAACCCATATTGTCAGATAGCAGTTGTGACCTTTAAGGGACTGCGTTGCAGATATTATTTCATTAAATTAAAATGTATACATTATATTAATACTTTACATTAATAAGGGCATATATTCCAATCTGAAATGTAAGAATTATACTGACAGAGGAAAAGCCAAAGCTATAATAATAAGGACTGCCTTTTAACTTCGATTTTATGACACAATCATTAAAAGAAAAATGGAAAACAAAACAAAACACCACCAACAAAAAACCCCTCCAAAAGCATTCACTTTCCTAATCACAGTTCTCTCAGTGACTGCGCAGTGTGGATTTTGGTCAGCAGAAATGAATGAAAAGCTGCCCATTACTGGAAACAAAACAAAACGTGCGTATTCATAGGCAGTTCTGTTTAATATAAATATTTACCAAGAGTTAAAGACTATTTACATTAACGTGTATGTATAAAACTATGTGGATAGCACTAAAAAAACCAAATACATGCCATGGTACAATTTTAATTTTGTTTTATTTTTTCTCTTAAATGTAGCTCAACCATTAAAAGCCCTTATTTGCATATATTATGTCAGGATTCACAAAGAGTCCTCTGTTTTCTGTTGTGTCCTTGCAGCAGTCTGATTTCTTTTTGTGTTCTGCCGTCACTGGTCTGTGCAGGAGAGATCAGAGCCCTAATAATAGATTTTTGACAGGGAGCTCGCCTGCTACCTGCCCTACACAAATCCTCACTGTTCATGTTTGCTTCATGGCAACAAAGCAGACAGAAGGAAAATGCCAAGTGCTGAGTTTGAGGTACAGCCCTGCCATAGCTTGACATTTCAGCAGAATAGCAGTTTATGAGATGCATAATTTTTCATCTGGGACTCAGCTGCCATTTTCATAGAAGCTTGCAGCTCATCGACTGACTGGAAGTAGGGCAAAGGTTTACAGCATAGATCAAGGTCTACATCCTTCCCACAGCTATTTAAAAATAAGTATTATTCTCCAGATAAGGTCACAGAACTAAGCATATTTTTTCCACTTTTGATATTTTTTTAGCCAATTTATTTTCCACAAAGAAAATGCTTTACACTTTTAGCACAGGTGCCATTTGTAGTTGATCGTAATTGATTTAATCCACCAAAAAATTAAGCAAGTCCTGGAAACAGAATGAAGCATGAATCTTTACACACAGCATTTGAACAAAGCCGTGTTTTAGCCGCCTCTTACTTCGGAAAAAAGCTCATTCGGAGCTTGAAATGAATGAAAAGACTTTACTCTTGAAGTGTAATTGGTTTGTGTTTTATTATTGTTATGGATTGAATTTAAATTTTCACGTTCATGCACATGTACTTGGGAAACAAATGCAGTGTAGGTACATGTGAGTGAGTGTTTAATTTAGAATTACACATCTCTCTGAGCTTCAGTAACAGTTCACCATGTCACAGCCTCATATAGAACAATGGTACAGTACATTGGATTAATTAAAGAAGCCTTGCAGAGAACTGAATTCTCAGTATGTCAAGATTTCAATTTTATGTTAAATATTTTCTAAAGGCCAGACCCTTAAATCTCAGGGGCTGTACCAAGCAGTGAGCTGTGAATTTAACCATAGGCTAACTGCTAATGATAAGGAAAAGAGTCCAAGTTGAGGCAGCTGTAATACAGTCATTGGATTAGGCTATCAATCACTCGGTTCCCTGAGGAACAGGCAAAGACGACAAAACAGTGAAAAGGGAAATTAGGAAGGGAGGGCATGACTAGAATGAGATTCTTCACCAAATGTATCTGTTAGTTGGCTGAATCCCCCAAGCATCAGACAGAAACGTCCAGCATTGCTCTCAGACGAAAAGCCAAGTATTTGTTCCAAACTCGCCGAAAACCATCAGATTGTTGTTAACTGTTGCTGGTCTGTACAGGGGTTTAGAAATGCAGTCGGCTATATTCTCCTGCTTTAATAGCCTGTAACTGGTTTAATCTCTAAACTAGTAGTAGACATTAGTAGTGGACGCTCTGGAATTACTGTTTACATCGAAACTTACTGTGCTGGTTTTGCGGGGACAGAATCACAGCTGTGTGGAGTCAGCCAGGACAGCTGACCCGAGCTGGCTCGCAGGTGTATCCCAGACCGTAAACCCCACGCTCGGTATAAAGGGGAGGGTTTGCTGAGGTTTGCTTTTGCTGCTGCTTGGGCTCCTCCTGACCCCACTCCTCTTCCTGCTCCTGAGGACTGCTGTCCTGTTTGTCGTGACCTCCCTTCGTCTGCTGGGCTGAGTATAACTTTGTGTTCTCGATTTGGTGTTGGTTTGGCTGTTTCGCTAAATCTGTTTCCATTTTAACCTGTGGGGCTCCTCTCCTTTTCCTGATCCTCCCTCTTGGCTGGGGAGAGGTCATCGGGTGATAGAGCAACTGCTGTCTTTTAGCCCTGGATACAGGCTAAATATAGACACTCACATAGCATATATAGCACGTATATAGCCCTGGTGAAGTCTATCACTAGGTTTGTTTTCCATTAAGCCTCAGCAGTTCTCTCAATCTTGTCTTGCTTAGCTTTCTCCCCAGATAATCACAATGAAGTCAAAATGTCTTTTGACTTCCAAGCGCAGCTTGAACGAGGACTAGAGACTGTGGTGGCGTACAGTATAACTCTCCAGTCTTTCATACAATTGAAAGGCTACTTCTTGCTACAAAAGTGTGTCCAAACTGTGAGAACTTTGTGCCTTTTGATATCCAGTGGCTGCTCGATGACTGGCTAGAAGGGTCACTCTGGCTTGTTGACCGGTCTCTTATCATTGCACAAATTAGAGGTGGGCTTAGCTTTCTACTCCGTGTAGCATGTAATGCAGAAGTACATTTTGTACAGAAGAGGTAATTCTAAGTGATTAAGTGTGTAGTCATGGACTGGAGTGCGAAGGAGGTAATTTCAAGGGGTAACGTTGAAGTTGGCCTAGAGGTCTGCAAAGCTTTGTTGTAGTGTACACACATGATGCATTTAAATTTGAATAAAAGTTATGAGAGTTCTAGGAAACTTCAATATAGGAGGCAGAGGAAAGACCTGACAAAGGAAAATAGGGTCCAAATTTATTTGGATACATGTCAGCGTTACAAGCTCCCTGCCGTTGCTTGTGCATGGCCCATAATTACCCTTCCTGCTGACTTGTTGTTCTGTACCCAAATCAGCAGCGGGGTTTGTGATACAGGTGGTACTCGGGTGTGATCAATGAGGCAACCATATTCTGTGGAAATTATAAACTGTACCTTTCACTCACAGAGCAAAAGTTCACCTCCCCCACCCCCAAAAAAAAGTTTGGCTGAGTTTGTAAACAGTTCAGATTAACAATTGTATCAGCAGAAGTTAGAACCCCTGAGTACTGACCTCGTGTGTCTTAAGCATGTTTAATTTTTTTTCCATATCTTACTTTGCTCTAGTTACCAAGTGACATATACTGGTTGTGGAGCCCATCTGTATTCATTGGAGGACATATTTTCATCTTATCTGAAGAATAAATATGTTTTTACATTTATGAAAAAAAATTTCAATACATTCAACATCAAAGTATGAGCTAAAAAATAAGTGGAAAAATTACTTCCTATTTTACATTTGTTAGTGTGGAGCTTCCTCCTGTTCATTCCCTCTGTGGGACAGCTGTGCTTGCAGGATAGGCCAACTGGCTAGCGTCCTCCGCCATCAGTCCAGGTATACTACAGCTGCTGACAATACCCCGACTTCTACATTCCTTACTAGCTCCTTCACCTGGTTCAG
>NW_010399442.1:6496-8797 GCF_000710305.1 Buceros rhinoceros silvestris
GCTTTGGTAGCCTCAATGGCTTAGATATCTCCATGAGGGTGTTGGGATTCCCACCATTCTCACTACCTGTGAACACTGGATTGGTGTGTTTTACAAAAAGGGTCAGGAAGTAGCTTGAAGAGAAGATTTCACAGTTACGCGGAACTGTGCTTGCTGAGGTTAGCCCACTTGCGGGACACATAGACAATTGGATACAGGAGTTTAGGGAAAAAAAAAGAAATGACCCTTGGTGGAACTTCAGACCCAGGGCACTGCTGTAATTACATCCAGCAGCACCAGAAGGATATACTTACGCAGTTATTGCTGCTGTCCTGCTTCCCTGTAGGAGTAGCGTTTGAAAGTTCTGCCAGTGGTTAGCTACGTTGTATGATGAACTCACCACAGTGAATCTATCTTTATTCACCTAAATTCTGCTAACATTCTGTATTTTTTAGTATCCTGCTTGAATGGTGAGTAAATTCCAGTGCCAAATTCACACATAAAATACAGAACAGAAAATACAGCAATTTGTTTAACTGGGTAGATCCTGGGTTCATATTTCACTGGGCATCACATCATCCCTGCTGAGTTATTGCCAGAAGCATTTATGAAAGTATTTCACAATTTTCTTTACCTTTCAAAAGAATGCAACTAATATATAGTAGTCAGCGAAGGGATCTGCATTTTAATGTGCATTTCCATGCCAGCACACCATTGTATTGAACGAGCTACGCAGATATCCTGCTCACACACAGCATATACAAATCCTACAAAATCTTTTAGGAGACCTGCTGTAGTAATTAGGTTTTCCAATTTATGATCAATTTGCAGTTTCTGTGTTGCCAGGCAATTGCAAATGACTTCCCTACTAACATGCACCGTGTAACTATCTTTAAGTCCTGTTTAAATTCCAAAAGACACTCATAGTCAGGGATTGATCCATCATTATTTAGGTGGAGTTGAGCATGGTGTCCCACTGCGTCAGAATGAGAAATCCATGGCGCAGCTGTGGCAGATATATAGCGAGGGTGTTTTTAATGACGTGAAATCTGTCCGTAAAATGTACGGTACCCCACCTGACTCAGCACTGAGGTCCGGCTGATGCTGTGAAGAACTATGCTCTCAGAACGCAGAGAGAAAGCTGTTGGGTGTTTTGTACGCAGGCATGCCGATGAAGACGTGGCTAACTGGGTTGCAGTTGTATCTGGCCCTTTCTATGTGTTTCATGGCTCTATTGATTGACCTATTAGTTTTTAAAAGAATTTATGATTACTCCAGTCCACATTTTGGCTGGGCTGATCTTATCTCGCTCCCTGTCAGCTATTGCTGTGCTTGCACTGTTAGTGCCACATCAGCTGCCTGCCTATTGGGTACACCAGCTTTGGCAGTATTTTCGCTCATTTTTGGATGTATGCCCGCTCAAGAGATGCTAGATTTTAACAGGCAGTACTTTGAAAATTCCTCATTCTAGGGCCTGATAAATTCTGTGCATCAGAAGCCCTTGCAGAGAAGGTATTGCCAGACAATTCTTTTAAGAATTGGTTGCTTTTTCTTATAAATTGAGCTGCTTCTTCAGAATTTACTGAAGGTGGGATTTGGAGTATTCAGACCTCCAAGGAGGATCTGGTAGCAACTTATTTTCCCTAAGAAATGTTTTACAAAGCCCACTACATGGTTCAATGTGGTTTATTGATATAATGAAGAGATTGCTTGCATCTTTGCTGGTCCTAAAAACATGTTAGAGGATCAGTCCTTGGCAGGTAGCCAGAGAGGAGGCAGAGAAGTCACCCCAAGTCTTGCTCCATCTTGTTGAGGGGAATTTTAGGAAGGAGTTCCCTCCTGCATGGGGCTGGCACACAGATTTCTTCCTGAGGTCTTTATTTTTCTTTTCCTTCAGGCTTGCTATTTTAGAGCTCTGGGAACATCCCTAGCTTACAGTTAAAAGTCAGACAATAAAAAGGTCTTCAAAAACTAAAAAAAATTGTCACTCTTACAACCTCTTTTTCCAAACTTGGGCTTTTTCCAGGGCTGTCTCCAATGTCCTTTGCTATTTCTCCCTATTTCTTGTAAGTAAGATTCACTAAGCCAAGGTTTGTCAGGCGGAGAAGGCAGGCAGTAGTGGTGCTCTCTTCTGCTTACGCTGGCTGCATTGCCTTCCTGAGCTGCTGTTACTACCAGGGCACCTCTGTGTCTGAGAGTCCTTCCCAAAGAGGCCAAAGACTTGCTAATACACAGCTGGTGATGTGCGCTCACTGTCGGGGAGCTCACGGGCAGCTCCGAGCAGCCGTGCTAACAAAGTACAGCTAAGGGTTATCCTGCTGA
>NW_010399442.1:8871-12938 GCF_000710305.1 Buceros rhinoceros silvestris
CTGCTGAACTTCAGGCTCTTCACTAGGAGACTGCTGAGCCTCTACCTCGTCACTGTAGGCATTTTTGAAGGTGGGTTCCTTTCTCGCTCCATTGACTGCATCAGAAATTTGAGGGGTTTATATTCTTAATTTAGGTATCACTGTCAAATGCCTGAGATAGTGTGTGCCTACATTTTGTGATGAAATTCCGGTGGTTAGCAAGTAAATGATTTGATTTTTTTCTGATGCAGGTTTGACTCCTATTTTTGAAAACACAGATGTATCTTATTTAAGCCCAGTCCATTTTCTAATCTGATATCACAGGAGAAAGCAATGTTTGTATGCTTGACATTAAAATATCTTCCAATCAGTTAATGTAAAGCATCTGGTGTTTTTCTGTATTTTAATAAACCCTAGTAGCAGCATTGCAATCCGTTAATGTTGTTTCTCATATTCTTGCTACAGTAGGTATATGGCAAACATCTTCTGGTTTAAAAAGCTCAGAACAAATTTCAGCAATTTAATCTCAGTGTTAGAAAAAGGATCACAGCAGCTGCTATAGTATTTTGTATTTAAGCTAGTTTTCGTAAAGGCTCATGGCATGCTCCCTGGGAGCTCAATATTGACAAGCATGCTCTGGCAAGCAAGATCAAGCTTGCTGAGTTAACACAGCTCAAGTCTCTGCATTGACACTGTAACCCAAGACTGAAAACTATTATTCTACACCATTTATTTTGGCTTTATAGGTGATACTGTCCACTTCAATTAGGGATTTCTACTGTATTTTTAATACTGTAACTGTGGATTCATAATTGATTTAGGACCATAATACACACAAGATTGTTTGTACGTCTGTGTTTGACATCTTCAGTAATACATTGTGCATAGAATCACAAATGACTCCATAAAGCCTCATGACTCCAAACCTTCAAAACAGAAGTAAATATTGAGTGTAAAATAATTTTAAAACTGCGTTTATCTTTTATACTGTAGAACACACCATGTCCTAAAACTGTGAGTTTGTGAAAGCTGATGATGAAAAGTGAAGCTTGGACACGTATTCATTATGAAATATAATTTAGGAGATTAATTTTTATTTGTGTTCTGTAAGAAAAGGGAAAATCCACTTTTTTGTAATTGTAGGCGCACCATGTTTATAATGCTGTAGCTTACTTTTTGAATTTCTGAATAAAGAACTTAAGCCTGTTTGGGCTCCTAGTAAATTTGGCATATACACTAAATTGATTACCAGATGCATTGTGCAACATATGGCATTGTACAGTCTTTGTGTGCTTCATAGTATTTTCTTAAATTACCAGCATTTGTTTTGATTCCAAAAATGCACTTGTCTTGGCTCTCTAGTGCTTTGGACTTAAATGCTGGCTTTTCAGTGCTGAACAGATGTGTTAGTTTCACAGGGAACATTTATGCTTTTGAGAGTCTTCCTCTTTGAGCTTTCCATACACAGTATTATGTCAGAGATAACTCATGCACATGGCATCTCTTCTTTTTCATACATACATTGATTGCCTAAAATAACCTTGAGTTCCTACTAATTCTACATGACCAAGAAGAACAGTTTTGCCCGAAGATACTGTCCCCAGAGTGAATCAGTTCTTTCAGATACGTTTTATTTTAGATTAGGAAAAAACAGGAAGGAAGGAGAATGTAATTCCGTTATGGGTGACTGCAACAGTCAACGACAGTCCTGTATGCTTCTGTGAACAGCCATACTTCCATGCTTGAGGCTGTGGTTTGAATGGGCATGAAAATCCATACATGAAAATGCACAGAAAAAGGTGTTCGGGACATTAGTATGTAATTTTCTTCTAAGAGGGTACTGCTTGAGTTGATCTCCAGAGCATACTTCTAAAAAGGTATCCTTTAAATTACCAACAGTTTGAGAGGAAGGTGCATTATAACATCCTGGGACAAGGCATCTGGGACCATTTGGCATTTGGAGGGCTGACTGCTGCCTCTTCTGCCTGGGTGGAATCGCTGTCTGCATGCACAGATTTCCAAGCCTTCCCTTGCACCCTTTGTCTCCTCTGAGATAAAAGTATTGTACCTTTGTGTATTTGGGTATCCTCTCCTCGAAGGCACTGCTTAAGTGCCAAGTGTTGCTGCGATGCATTTAGCAGCAGCAGTGTGTGTTCTGATCAGTATCTTTAAATCAACAAATACTTTATGGGCCCCTGGCTTTTCTGTTAATTGGCCTTTACTTTGAGCACTGAAGACCAGTGAACACACTTTGGGAGTTGTGTTGCTACTGTTTTTCTTCAGTGGAAGCTGAGGGGATGAGTACATAAGTACATAAATTAAGTCGCTTACCCTCTGAGCCACCCTCATTGGATAACAATTAAAATAATCTGATGGAGCAAGGCACTAAATTCCCTCGCACCCCCTTACATTGTTCTGAATACATCAAAGAAATGAGTATTTGGACCTATTATTGCTGTTATTTTTTATTAATGCAGAATTATGATACAGGTGTATAATTTCATCTTGAAATCGGCATCGAGTCTTGTGTGGCTGGTAACAAGCAGGACTGATAGAACCATGTTCTAATTAACAACCCTCGATAATATCCAAAGCTAGTAAAGGCCTTCCATATAAGGTTTGTGCTTCCTTTATGCCACAGATAGTTTACACAGCATAGACATGCTATTATTTTGCTTTCCATCAAGGCATTAACTCTTCACCTTGCTCTACACTCTCAGCCAAAGAAATGGCATGAAGCTTCCTTCAATTATGAAGGTTATTAAAAGGAGGGAACAGAAGAGAAAAGCCTTTCTTTAAAATTGTCATCCATATGCAGCCAAGGTCTTGGCTAAAGCCAAGGTATCAACTGTCTGTTGGAGTGGGGGGGTCCTTTTATTTTTTTGTGGAAATGTATGTATTGTCATGTAAATTTCATTACAAAAATACCAAAATGTGAGGAACTAAATATTTAGAAACTTTTGTGCCTAGTTATAAAACCGTAATTATAAGCAAGTGTTCTCGTAACAAGCACTGCACGTCTGTCATACAGTGTTTTAATGTCTACAGTAGTTATTAGCTGAATATTTCCATTATTACCATTCTCTGAGCAACTGCCATTCTTGAAACTGATTGATGTTTAGGAATAAAGCACTTTTATTACATGTTGCCAACTTCTGAGGACCAATCTTATAACCTACAGTGCCTTCGAAGGAGTGATGATACCTGCTCTTTCTGGAACTAATCACATCTGAAGGAAATGAAAGGGTGAAATCATTTTTTTTCCTGGAGAACTTTCAATGTGTTGTACAGTATTCCGCTACAAAATGATTGTAGTGTTCTATCTACCAAAGGTGACACTGAGGGAAGGTGACTTTACAGGAAGAGAGATGTTTGAATACAGGCAACTGGCACTGTGCAGTGGCTTGGCTTGAGGCAATGAATTTATTTGTGGGTTGATGAAAATCTGGTCTCAATTTTTCGTTGCCTGGGTGCAAAACTGTCTTCTGACAGGGAGCGCTGGTTGCAAAGACTTCACTAACATTTCATCAGTTTAATTTGTGGGTTTGTCCTCTGTCCAGGCCAGCACACATATCTGCTCTTTCAGGGAAGAGAAGGAAAAAAGAACCCCCTGCCAAGTGTTTATCTTCTTAAGGCCATGCTGTCTTGCAAGGGCCTAGGCAATCGCGAACCGCGCTTTGAGAGTTTTCAAAGGAGGAAAGCTATAGGAAAACATTGCAGCCGAGTTGGTGGTAAATATTTCTTAGAGGGGACTCATAGTTTGTGGAATTTTTGTGCATATTTTATGTGTTACTTAAATTTCTTCATCGTCACATCCTGCCTCCATCCCTTAGAGGCTGATCTATCAAGGCGTAGTGCCCTCCGGCTGGAACCGCCAGAGAATGGGAGCTTTTTGTGCTTTCCTGCCGAAATAAGGCAGAGAAAGAAACCGATGTTAGTTTAACACTGTAATGTCCGAGCTCAGCTTGTAGGAGCAAGGTCAGAAGCTGACACTAAACGCACCAACGTGAAGGCCCCAATGAAAGCTTCTGCTCCAAAGATTCTTCAGGTTCTGTATTAAAATAAGACAAGTCTTGGGAGCTGAAGAA
>NW_010399442.1:13111-50642 GCF_000710305.1 Buceros rhinoceros silvestris
TCAGCAGGATAGAATGGGAACCCAGCTGATCTCTCCTAAATCATAATCACCAGATTGTAACTGGTCTTGCGAAAATCCCGTCCCTTCCAGCCTTAAGTCTGAACAGCTCTAGTTCTTGCTGTCATTCACATGAGTGTCTGCCCACATCCCAGACTCCAAAATTGCAAAGTAGAATTGTCAAAAGCCCCCATACCTTGCTTCTTTTCCCAACCCTACTCTGGTAGCAGCAGCTTGCTTTCCAAATATCTCAACAGACTCTGGTATAGCCCTTCTTTCCAAATAATGACACAGCCCGCCACTTAACAGACACATGCAGATCCCCATGATCAGTCAAGATAGGTAGTTTCCATTTATTGCTGGGAGGGAAAAAAAAAAAGTGTCAAATAACTTCCTACTCAACCTATGTCAAGCAGAGGAGTAGGGCCGTGCGCTTCAACTACCTTAGGTATAGCTATCAGTTCTCCTAGTCTTGGTTGTGTGAGTCTTGAGAAATGGGAAGTGTTGAAATAAATGGCTATGATACACATAGTGTTGAAATAAACATTTATTTTAACACATTGTATGTGATGAGCCATTTATTTTAACACTTTTCTCTAGAAGTGTTGAAATAACAGGTTTTATCAGGGGACGTGTCATCCACTGTTTTATGTATATGTGAATATGGAAATATATCTACTGAGTGTGCATGTGTATCTATATACTCACACAGATTATATGGGTAGGCAATAATAATATGGTACTTTGTGTCTAGACACGCACACTATTGCACAGGCAAATACAGTGTTTTCTGATGAAATGGAATCATTTGTTTCACAAAAATTTCGTGTTCATGCCATGATATTTTTAATATATTTTATGTAATAAATACATCTAAATATATCTGTATGTAAAATTGTGTATTACTAAATAATAGCAGCTGGATCAGATAGATAAAATAGAGGGAGAAAGTAATATAGATAAGCCTCCAAATAGGATGGAAATGATCCTGAGTTATGTAAAGGGAGAAGAAAATGCTTCATCTGAGCTTTCTAGATACCTAGACCTGGTTTCTTTAGTTTTCTGTATTTCTATCAGCTCTGTTTCTCTTTCTGTAACGGACATCTTAGATAAGCAGTTATTAAACAGTACAAGTTATGCTTCAGGTTTTGTAAATAACCTGAAAAGTTGTTTTATTGCGTTTTTCAGTAATGGTGTTATTTTTAAATACACGGTAGGAGCCTCAGTGCCCTGCTCAGCAGCCAATAACTATTCTTCCAGTGTGTTCTTAGGTATACTAAATTGCTTTTGTATTGTTAGAACGATGTACGCACTACAGGACAGGCACACACGCATGCCCCGCTTTCCGGCGCCAGGGTCATGTTGACTGTGCTAGTCCTTGTTGTTACGGAGGCTAAAACCAGCTCAAAGGTAGCGCTGCCTCTGGGGCTGACGGAGGTAAGGCTGCCTTTGGACAAATCTGTAAGCTGCTGGGTAAACAGCCACAAACGCTTCTACTGGACTTTGGGTTAAACACATCTGTCCCTGGGCAGCAAGACCTACGGTGTGTTAAGGTGAAGAACTCGTGTCTTTCAGGGGAAAGGATGGTCCTGCGGAATTTGGCAGGACCTGATTTGTCCCTCTGTGATGGTTGCAATGGTCTTTGTCTGGTTACTGTGGGCAGTATTTCTTAGGTGGGCTGTCCCTCGGCTTTTGTGCTGACCTAATTCAGATGTCTTTTTCCTTGTGCTACGTTGGGACCATACCTCAGTCATCAGCACTGCCTTTATTATTTTATCATTACTGTTGTGTCATTATTTTCTTTAGTTTTATTAGCACTGCCACTCTCTCTGTAAAAGGCAACTCTTGTCCTGGCCCAGTGGAGGAGTGCAGGACCCCCTTCAGCAGCACGCTATGCTCAGCTCCACAGCACCAGAACAGGTGACTCAGACCCGAAGTCATGATGGGGAGCAATAGCGAAGCAGTCAGGAAAAGGCAAGGGCTTAATGAGCTAACCAAACCACGGGTAAAGCACAGCGCGAGATTGCTTCCAGCTTCAAGTCAAAGCAAAATAGAAAGCATGAATGAAATTAAATAGAGAACTTCTGATATATTGCAACAGAAGACGCCTTACTAGTTTCATGCAGATTGCCAAAGTGTTGGGTTTTAGTGGGTCTGTAGTTTTCAGTGAGAGAATGGCTTTGTTGGAAAATGATTAACCATCTCTTGCAGCAATCACAGAACAATTTGTATCTGTCCTCTTGATTTTTCCTACTGAAGTACGATATAAGTGAAAAATCCCCCAGGTCTTCCTGGATAAATATTTACAGATAAGAAAAATATACTTTTCCCCTCTCTCTCTGATTCTAACCTTTTCAATCGAGAGAAGTCTCTGATGACTGAAAAACATTTATTGAATGCAAACTCTGGTGATTTTATGAACATTCAGCTGAAAGAGCATAAATAATCATTATTATCAATTCAAAAATGATATAAATAAATCCTAAAAATGACACTGATTTTTTTTCTCTGTGGTTACAAAATTTCTTTTCTGAAAAGAATTTCATTTTAAAAAAAGTAAAAAAAAAATTCATTGGGTATGGATTTTTTCAAAGGAAATAAGAAGCAAAATGTTCACTTCTTTTTCCAGTCACAGGTTAGACTCAAACCTGTAGGTATCCCAAATAGAATCAAACGAGAAGTAAGCTTTGAAATAAAATAGAAGGGGGAAATAGAGAAAATATTAACACACCATCAGTTTGTCAAGCCATAGGTGTCACAGTATGCTGACAGAAATGAGTAGATAGAGCCAGTGATGCCAGAGTGACGTAGAAATTGTTTCAACTCTTCAGAATCATTAACTTTACTCTAAAGTCTTGGAGTAAAGTCCCGACTTCACCGTTGCCAGCAGAACCTTTGCCGTTGATTTGGTAGTGTTGGTGCATCACCCTTCACAAATTATCGATAAAACAACACGTGAAGTATCCATTGCTTTGAAAAGGTAGGCTAACTGCTGTAGAGATATCCCATAAAAGGAATATTCCCTCAAATGCTTTATTTGGAAAATGAATAATTTTAAGTTTTGGTTGGAAATAGCCAGAGCCTGGGTAAATAATATATTATTTGATTTTGTCAAAAGGCAAATGTACATGAGTGACTAGGGGTGGACTGAACGGCCGACCAGGCTGCGAAATAGATAGCGAGCAATGAAACGAATCTTCTCTGGCTCCTGACAAGTGCTGGACTGGGCACCATCAAAGCTGTGGCAAGGTCCGTCTTTAACGTGCTCTTGCGATACTTCCTGTGTTCTTTAGTGTGCTGAATATTGCACATCACTTTTGGGGACCTCATAACAACCGTGGATAGCCTTTCTCTCTAAACATGTCTATTCATTGAGTTTTCTTCTGCATCTAAATGCATTCTCTGGCCATTTTGAAGGATGTGCCTGCTACACTGTTTCATTAAACTGCCACGTTATCGGGTAATTGTTTAAACATAATGCCATAGCACTATCAAAAGGAAAGGTGAACTAATGGCATTTGCAAATGTCAGGGATTATCTTAACACTTTTATTATAGTTTATAAAAAGTAGGTTCAGGGCATTCCATGGCAATTATTTCCACTGAAATTGGTTATTTAAATAAATTGCTAATTATCTGGATATGACAGTATTGAAAACCCTGCTAATGAGTTATTTGATAAGTGTAGCTTATGGTGGCCACCTACGGGTGGGAGAGAGAAAGAACATATAGAATAATTGTGCGCAGAAGGAGTGCAGTGCAAATGAATTGTGTATAACCTGCAGGTTTCCCTGGACTGTTTGTAAATGCAGATGATCTATATAAAGTACTTTGATCACCAGTACTAGGCAGCATACGTGGTATGCAGAAAATGTCTTAACAAATAATTATATTTTCTGTGGTTTTTTTCCTAATCCCCAAACTTTCTTATCTAGTTACTTCCTGCAGCATTGGATTGATCATCTACGATGCCTGGTCTTTCGCAGACCAATTCCCTTATGCAATGCTTTTTCATCCAAGTTTGGTATTTGCTGTCATTGGCTTCTTTTGGCCTTAGCTTTATTAATTTTAACAGTCAGGGAGATAACTATGTCAGCTGTCTTCTGAAAATGTATTTACAGATGAGGGAGGGTGATGTTGCTTAGTTTTGGGGGGTTATTTTCTTTTTGGCAGCACAGACTTTATCAGTAATTTAATAATCAAAAATAATGTATCGGCTAATTTTTCTTCATACTATTTAGGCTCTGTGGTTTAAATCTGATGTTAAGTTTGTAAATAAGAACTGCAGTATAATATAATATAAGGCAGATTAAAAATTAATTTTACTTTACAATGCAGAGAATTATGACCCAAATTCATTTTTATTCCATCTAGTAACCATAGATACAAAAAATTTGCTCTTAAGTCATCTACTAACTAAAGGGCTGAGAATTTGCTTTCTTTTTAAATCCTTTTCTTTTGTTGATAGTTTGATAAAAACCATTCAAACTGTTTCAAGAGTCAGGCTCAGTGTTATGAATCTGAATTGATGCACCTCATTTCTGTTGGCTGTTTTTCAACACACCTGGATCATCTTTACCTAAGACCCATTTAGACTGGCTGCAAATATGTGTTAAAGACTTCACCATGTTGGTGCAACGTATTGCAAGTGAGAATGTAGCCCACTGTTCAAGACTTCCAGGATTGGTTTATTTTTTAACCCACTGGTAGGCCACTGGAATCAAGAAGATCTGAACTGTTTCTGCTGTGAACTTCCAAAGCTACTAGGTTTCTTGAAGCTTAACGCCAGGCTTCTCCTTGAGGAAGACATTAGGTTGAGCTTGAGAGCCAAACTTAATGAACATTTTCAGTGTTTGACAGGATTGAGTCCTCTGGGGACTCCAGGGACTTACGAAGTCCTAAGAAAATGTGTCTTCTGGTATTGGTAAAGGGTTTTTTTACTTCCTAAGGAAAAATAAACAATCAAACAAGAAAGTTGGTATAATATATCTCATCAGTTTTGTCATCAGTCTGCTATCCTTAGAGGAGAAGGGCAGCTCTGCCTACCTGTGCTGATCAGGAGAGGCCTTTGATTGACATAAGGTCATCTTCTCTTCATGTTGCATTTTGCCTATTGGATTTTCTTGACTGCAGTCTCTGATAGTCATGAAAAATGCAAATTTTTATTAAAAAAAAAAAGAAAAAATAAAAACAAAGCTCTTTAAGGCAAGGAAAAGGTCAGGAACTTCTGCACCATGTAATTATTTCATTGTTTAAATCTTTATATAATAGCAAACGTTTGTTCCATAATTAATGAGATACTTCAAAGAGTAGTTTTCTACAGAGGGCAGCGTGACATCTCCACCAGTTATTTTTCTGTCCATCTTTCATTTTCAAATCTCGCTCCCCTGCTTGAGGTATGGATAAATGGACTTTGTTTATTAAATCTCATTATTTTACAGCAAAATAAATGATAGCCAGATCTAGCATCGGGTAGCAGCTGTAATGCTACTGTCGAGAGAGTACGGTATCAGCGGTTTCCCCAGCTATGGATGCTTAACTGGTGGAATTGCGGGTCTCAACATGTCAAAGTATGTGGTAGACGCTTCATTTTTACCATCTGAGCTGTCTTTCAAATGCATGCTGGATTTGGACCTCAGCTTCTTAAATACCATTGGGTTTATGAGACAGCATTCTGCAAGTTCCCACTGCTACTTGGAGCTCTTTTAAAATTTGGCATTAAATCTTGGGGTTTTTTTTAAACTTCTCCACAAATCTCTATAATGGAATTTATTACGTTCCTGTGGTACTCATATGAAAATACAAGAAAATAGAGCCTCTAGGTCAACTTCAATGCTTGTTTGGGTTTGGGTTTTTTTGGTTGTTTGCCCTTTTTTTCTTATTTAATAGCTTGGCAGCACTCTTGTTTGTATTCTTACTCTTTTTTTTTGGCTTTAATCTGAAAGATTGTTTCATCATTTCATTGGGCGGTGGGATCTCTGTAACAAGTAAATCACATTGTATTCCGGACCAGCAGCTTTTATTACAGAAAAGGAAGCTTCTGTGCTGTTGATCAAGAAATGCATGAGAGAATGGCTGCACCTTCTGATGTGCTTGTTCCATGTTCTGTAGACTAAAGAAAAAAACGCTGGGATGAATAGTGACACCTCAGTCAACCCTCTGACTGTCATTAAAGCTACTTATTTACACTCATCAGGAGCACTCCTGAAATGTTTTTAAATTCGTTTTTAAATTCATTTTAAATTCATTATAGATGAATAGAATTTTTTTCCAGTCGTACCAATTTATCACTAATTTACTAATCACCAAATGTAAGTAATAACTCATGTTATGAGTATCAAGTGCAGCTGGTACTAAAAAAAAAAAACTGTATTCCATAACAAATTCTAAGTTTCATTGCCATGTCTACTAGGCTTCATCAAATCATATACTTGATTTCTTTGGGCAGAATGAAGCCTCTCTGATTACCTGTTGTGCTAAAACCTTAAATAAACTGTCATTTGCTGCTTTTTCTCTACTGACCAGTGTACAGAGACAGCCATTTAAGTGAGAAGGTGGCTAATTTAATCAGACAGAAGAAAGGAACAATTATATTATGGAAATATTTTCTCATGGAACTCTTTACTACAAGATATCATTAAGGTCAAGGGTTTATGAGGCTTAAAAACTGAGTGAATGCAAACTCTGAGTTACATTGCAGTTAAAAGAATACAAACTGTCATGCCTCAAGGCAGACGTCAGTTTTTAACTC
The DNA here is from genome assembly GCF_000710305.1 of Buceros rhinoceros silvestris. Taxonomy (NCBI): domain Eukaryota; kingdom Metazoa; phylum Chordata; class Aves; order Bucerotiformes; family Bucerotidae; genus Buceros; species Buceros rhinoceros. The sequence continues at coordinate 19,859 of NW_010399442.1, forward strand.
ATGCAGACTGGGAAGAAACTTCCCTCTAGCCACATGATTTCAGAGTTACCAGCATCTGTATTCTTTCACCTTTCTAAAAAATAACTACCTCATCACAGTAGGATTCCGGAGCAGCTGTGTCAGTGCCTGAAAGCAATATAGCAAGTCTGATGTTACCTGTGGCCTCAATTTTGAACACTGAATATTTGAAGAATTTCATGGACTGGTGTTTTTTAGGAGATTACTTTCAGTGGTTTTGGCTGTGTGGTGTATGTCTTGGTAGTATGCCCTCCGAAAGGCTTTATAAATAAATCCAGGAGAGCAAACAGCATGTTTCCCTGGACCAACAATTGTCATAGTATTTGCTCTTTGGACGCTGTCATCTCTTTCAGAGAATCATTCTGTTCTTTTCAAATGTATCAGAGTCAATCTGCATCAAATGATGGCAAATAGTCATTAGTGTTCTGTGGAAAGTTTCTGTTCAGCTCTAGCTCCTTTCTGTGATCTGGTGTGATCTTAGGTTCTTTAAGGCAGTTTTGGTGAGATTTCTGATTTTTGTGAACCAGGCTCTAATTTTAACCAAAACACACTGAGGGTGCATCGCTGATTAGGCTGTCCATTTATGCAAATAAAACTTTATATGCTGAGAACATTATAACTCCGTGTAGTCTCTGTTATATCGAGAAGCATCTGTGTAAAGCCTGTGAGCAGTCCTGATCCCTAACATGGGCATGGAAGAATATTTGGTGCGTCTTGATAGCTGGTGGAAGAGTCTGTCTGATCAGACAGTGAGTCTTCTGAAGTTTGCTCGGGTGCAGAGATCAGCTATTGAAGAAGGAGGTGTTGTATTAAGTATATAATGAGGAGTCTTATCCTGAGGCAGCAGAAGTTGTCATTGCCCAGGAAGATAATTTTACACTAAATCCAGAGAAGATGTCAATAGAGAGTGCTTAGCTGAGCTTTCAAGTGTGAATGAAAACTATGAAACTAGTGGGCCAGGGTCTCCTGTGAATTCAGTGGTATGTTGCAAAAGGCAATGTGAGCTCAGGACAATATTTTTAGTGGTTAAGACAAGTCTGTATGGAAAACTACCTTGAAAAACCAGCTCCTTGACAAAGTGGCAGTGCAGCTGTCCTGTTTAAAGCAGGGCATGACAGGTTTTGTGACCTGAACTTGTGTGGGATCATTCTCCTCATTAACTCTTCCAGCTAGACTGGGAAGGTCTTAGCTGATGCACAAGCAAGACAGAGTCTTGTTCTAGAGAGGAGAATCTTCAGCCAACGGTAGGTCCATCATGGAGACCAGTAAAACTCTGCCTGAGATAAAGCGCTGATGGTTTTATTTCTTTCTTCCCTTTTGGTTGCTTGCTCTTGCATAACGTCAAAGTTTTGAAGATCATAACAATACCCATGGAGGATGTTCAGAAGTATTTCATGTCATGGTGTTTTCTCAAGTTACCTAATACAGTACCAAAAACCAAAAAAAGTACTACCGCTTCCTTGTGTAGGTTGACAGCCAGTCAGTTCCTCTGGGAGCAATGTATCCCTCCCTTACACTATTGAATTGTTTTCCAATGATAACATAAAATTATCCTAAAGATTCTCTAAATTAAGTTGAAATTTTAAGAATACAGGAGTTTAGAGAAATCCCAACTAGCCTAAAAAATAAATAACTGAAAGTGTCACCTGTCTCTGCTATCCCTCATTTATTGAGCAGCATCTGTATGTGTATTTTAAATACTTGCATACCATCAGTAGGATGTAGCCAAAGCAGATGCAGTGCAGACATAGTGTGCTGAGAGTTTAATCATAATTCTTCTAAATGTAGCAGGGAGCTGTCTGACTCAACCTCTATATACTACTTGAAAATGTGAGCTCCGGGCTTGGAGATGCAACCGTAAATGAATATACCTTATTCTTTTGAGGTTGTGGTTGTTGTGTTAATAGTTAACCGTAAGGGATGTGCAGATTACACCAGTGTGTGTTCTGATGTTGCTAACAAAATATTCTGTTTTTCTGTAGGAAACGCTATTAGGCCCATCGCCCTCCGCGCAGTGTCTGCTATAGCCCGGGCTCTCCCAGGATTTCCCATCTTAGCAACTGGAGGCATCGATTCTGCTGAAAGTGGGCTCCAGTTTCTGCACAGTGGAGCTTCTGTTTTACAGGTACCTTTTCTTCCTTTAAAATATTAAAATAACTGTAAGTAAACCCATAATTATCTTCCTTTCAAACGTTAGGATAGTGGGGGATTTATACCATTGAAGGGAATTGTCATGGTTTTTGCTTCATGCTTCTTGCTAAGAGACATTCATTTCAGATGGAGGAGGAGGAGGAGTTGCCAAAAGACTTTGGGTGTCACAATACCAATCTGGGAGAAGGCTAGCCCATGAGTATCTTATCACCTTTTTTTTCTCTGACCTATAGGATGTAAACTTTCAACATCTCTCCCTTGTCATACAAACAGGTTGACACAGAGTTAAGCTTGAGCTATCTGATCTTCCTTTATTCTAGATTTCTGTCTTCTGCAGAGAGCCTTTTCAAGGGGAGAGAGATGTCAAAGAGCACTCCTTTGGTCCCTCTGGGAGCCAGTTCAAAGTAACTCTTGTTTATCCAGACGCCTGTTGTCCCTTACCCGTGTTTATCGGAACAGGAGGTACAGAGCTGTACCTCCTGCATGCTGTGCTGGCATTGCAGCCCATTGCATCGGAGTGAGGTGTCGGGCTGCATGCGGTCGTGGAGGGTGTTTACATTGCCTGATGGGTTGTTTTGAGGTCCTGGCCAGACTGGCGTGGTTAGTTAGTCCCTGTCATGGAAGGAAGCCTTGATGGCCTGTTTTTATAGCACCAGGAAATGGGCTGGAAAACAGCCCCTTACCTGCTTTACTAGGCATGTCAGGGCACGATTGCAGCACGTATGTTAGAAGGGCTGGCAGGAGCAGGTGGAGGTTATGTTGTAGTATTCTGTTAGATATTGTCACGTCCTGGTAGATACTCATCCCCTCTACCTGTAACTCCTATCACAGATGGAGCTGTCACTTCATGGACTGACTGGAGTGGTTTCATTCCCACAATTCACTCTAACGTTAAAACTGGGTTCAGTGTGACCTTCCTTTCTGCACAGCTATGGTGACTACTGAGATTAGTCATTTGTTTGCTGTGTTTCAGGAAAAAAAAAGGCCAACTCAGTAGTTTGGTTTGGTTGGGTTTTTCAATGCGTATCAAAGTTAGAAGGCTGCTGCTTTTTTATAGACTTAATATGTTGTTTGGATTTATTAGTACTGTTTCCTATTTTTTTTGTCTTTATTAGAATGCTTCAAACTCTTCTTTTCCCATGGACAGACAAAAGATCTACCTTTCTTACAGTGGTCTGAGAGCTTCTTCCACACAAATACTAGTAGTACGAATTACAGAGCAGCATTTGTCTACAAAAAAGTAGGATTGGGAAGGGAATGTTTTTAGTGCTGTAGATGCATTTCATTTGTTATTGCTAATAGAGCTGCAGTTTTGGTGGCTCTTCCTGTAACAATGTTATGTGATCTGAACTACACAGAGTGGAATGATATTTTTTTTTTGTCCTACATCTGTTGTATCTGTTTCTGGATGACCAAAAATTTTTTTTTTCATGTCATTTATGTACTTTTCCTTTATATAGACTGCGTAGCTCTTTCTTTTTTATTATTTCTTTTATTTTTTGCTGGTTTGCCCCAATAGTAATGGGAAATTCTGAAATATAATTTAATGCAGACATCCCAGTCAGTGCTCAAGACAAAGAATATTTGGTTTAGAAAACATTAATTATTGAGGGTTTTTTAGTAATAATCAGGTTCTCTGGAACTGGCTTCCAGAAATTACTTGAATCTATACTGGTTTTCTGCCCTTTATGGAACAATTTCTCTTTTCAACAGATTTTTCACAGAGATGGTGAAAAAAATTCTTTTCTTGTCCTTAGGCTTCATCGGTTTAACTTAAATCTTCTCTAGAACTGATTTTAAACTCCTCTGGATCAAACCTATCCTCAGTCTGAGTGACTTATTTCTGTTTCACTAGAGTAGGGAAGTCATTTAAACTGATCTGAGATAAATGGATTCTAAAGCTGCCAGGTAGGTAAGGGTCTGAACTAGTTCAATTACATTTCTTTAAAAATAAGCCTTTAGTAAACTACATGCAAGGTTCTAAGTACGAGCCTTAAGTCTTTCCCTCATCTTGGGAAAGGCAAATGGGAAGGGATAAGGAAATTAGTAACCTCTATAGACAGTGTTATAAGAAATATGCCTGACCGGGACTAGACTGAAACTTATTTGCTGCTCGGGCATAATACATGGTGATAGATGGAAGAAGACAGCCTTATCTTCATAGGTCATCTTCAGAACCTAATTAGGATTATGAGAATCGTTGCCATTGTTTTCCCTCTTACTAAGGTCATACCAATAGCCAGCTAATATACGTTTCGCTGAATATTAACCTCTCTCTCACATGACCTTGATATAAACAGTCAAAACCTCTGTTGCTTATCGTAACGGGTTTGACAGTTCGCTTCTGCTTTCTTAGCACCAAAATACAGAGCCGGTACAGAGTTTGGAGCTCACAAATAAAGTGATCTCCTGAATGATTCAGTGTATTAAGATTCACTACATCACACGTTAAGCAGGTGGAAGTTGGGACTGTGTTGGGGGAATTATATGTATTCGATTGCCTTATTTTAAGTATCTGCTTTGGACTGCTGGAGGAGGTACTGAATAGACACTTGGACTGGCACAAAACTGCATATTTTGAGATCTTATTTCATGTTTCCAAACCCACCCCCCGACCCCCACCATATTATAGCTGATCCAGAGGCAGAAAAAAGGCAGCCCAGGCTTTGGCGGTGCTGGAGCGAGCTCTGCACTCAGCTGTGCTGAATGAGCAGCGGTCTCAATACTGACATTGCTGTCACCACACTGCTGCACTGAAAAGCGTGTGGATGTGTCCTCGTTAGCAGTGTTTTAAAAGGGTAGGGAGTGTCAGTTCATCCGGCATTACACGCGGTCTGACACCACTAAGCAGCGCAGGTTACGCTGATCCATGCTTGGAGCCCAGGCACAGAGCCTGGGAGAGCAGCACTTGCGTGTCCATTTGGCTTCCCTTTGTTTTGCCTAGACAAGAGCCCTGTGTCTTCTGTGCCGTGAGGGGGTGATGTTCAGGGGCTAAGATAATACAATGGCTTCCTGTGAGTTGATTTAATTGTAGTGTGGCATATCTCTTAGAGAAGAGGTTTATGAATAATAAATGTACCTCCATTAAAAGCAATATCGGCTTTTCCTCTGCAGCTATTTCACATACAATGAGCTCTCCACTGTTTTTTCCGATTGCTTTTATTTTTAAAATGTGAGGATTTATTTTCTATTTATGACATCATCACTCACAGGAATGCAAGTCAGTAGTCAGATGGTAAGCCGTATTTTGATAGATGCTATAACCACCTCAAGTGATACTAAGCAGGTGTATTAGGGAATGGTTTGGGGACAGAGTGTCAGTATTCAAAGTGTGTTCTATCCTCTCCTTTAGAAGACGGAGGGTAACATCTTAGTGTAGTAGTTACTGGCAAAAAGTTTTTGTGTAAGAAAGTTTTGCAGCAAACTGGATCACTGTAGTCAGGGGTTAAAATGTTATATGGCAATTTAACAGAGCGTTCTTCCAGTTTATGGCAGAAACAGTTGCAAAACAACCCCGCTTATTTTTTAATTTTTTGTTCGAAATACTGAATCATTTCAATCATTCTTCAGCCAATTCCATAGCACTATACTTCTTTGTAACATACCCAATTCCACCAATCCCTTTTCAGCATCGGCATGAAATTAAAAAAAAGAACCCACAACTTTATTTGTGGAGATAATCCTGCCCTCATTGCATGCAGAAAGCTCCAGAAACATCTAGCTGCATCCGTCTGGACTAAGGTTCATTTCTATAGGCTTCCAGTGAGGCTTAAGTCAGGGTTTTTTTAAGCAAGCTTTTTTTACAGCCCCAGTTTATCAAAATAAGGTGTATATTGGATTTTTTTTTTCATCTTCTGCAACATACATGTGATTTACTATGGTGACATTGATGGTTTGTTAGGTTTTTGCAAGGCTTTGAAAGAGACATATATTTTTCAAAGTCATCTCACTGTAGGAAATTAAAAATGGAGACAATTATAGAAAATTCCAGTGGAAAGAGAAAATGTATTATGAAAAAAGCAATAAAGGCATAAAAATATTAAAGTAAAAATCACTTCACAGTAGCCTGTATGATTGAATTGTAGATCAATATTGTGTAGTTAATGCATTAGCAGTAGAGCATTAATTTGCAATTACCGCAGGTGATCTGATCCTCTGTATTCTGTCCATTGACATAAATGACCTTTTGTTGAAAGAGATTTCGTAGTCATTATTTCTAGCAGATGTAACAAAAAAGAAATGTAGAACAAAGGGGTACTTTCTCAAGTATACTTGTTTCATGGTAGAGTCTCTTAACATTCTGGTATGAAATACTTTTGTTAATCTTGAATATTGGTCATTAACTTGTAAAGAATAGGGTTTCCTTTTCAAACAAATTTCACAGAATCATAGAAATTTCTTTTCTTACAAAGTATGGAGGTCATAAATATCCACTGTTGCTCCAGCATGAATGTCTGTAAGGTTCTGTACATAGCAACGGTTTAATATCCACCCATATAATGCTGCTTCCCAGCAGGGCAGCCCGTAGCTTTGCCCCGGGACATGTTTCAGACCACCCTCACTCACGTTCACCTGCCGCTTGCCCTGGGTGGGATGTCGTACCTTGCAGTACCGTTCCTGCAGGCACTGTGTGCTTGTTCTCGCCACGTTGGGTTCAGCCCGTGAATGCCTGCTGCCTCCAGACTTTGCACCATGACCCTTCTCGTGTCTGGGGCAAGGGAATAAGCGGGAATATACCCCACCCGAGAGGCAGAGCTGCCATGCTGCTGGACCTGCCCGCTGCCCCACACCAGTTATATATGAGAGCTCAGGAATCTGAGGAAAAGCAAATCCATTCTGGAAGTACGACAGCTAGTGCAAGGAAAGCAATAGTGATATTTTTTGCCTCTGCAAGGCAAAATCTCCCTCCAACACAGAATACAGGTGTTTTTATGAGACTGCTTGTGGGTTTGGTAGTGTTTTCAAGGAGCATTCTTGTTGGAGCCAGAGTCTCAAGGGATTCAGGACAGTTTGATGATTATTTTTTCTTCAGCAGGCTTTTTACTGAAGCATTTAGCTGAGGAATTTTTATAACAGCAGGATGGCCCTCTGTGTGTGAATAAACAAGCTTTTCCATCACAAAATAGTGGGACCTGAACTATGAGAGAGCATTATTATTTTATTTATGCAAACGTGAAACCTTGTGAGGAACCCTTCTACATGGTGTAAAATGCTGTTTCAGAAAATAAAAACAAGGTGCTGAATATATAATCACTGAAACAACATGGGGGAAAAAATGCCGTTTCATAAACATTATGTGGTGTCTTAATGTTTAGATGCTACTATTTTCTCCATCCCGCTCTCAAAATACCCTGCAAAAACCGATGAAGTAAATGTGTGCTGTAATCATTTATCATATTTTTCCTCTTTTTCTTTTTTTTAACTTTCATTAAGGTGCCTGATGTGATTTCTCTATGATGGCTACAGAACTGCACAGTGGAGAGCTAGTTCTCCATGCACTTGACTAGTGTTCTTTAGAGCCTGTCTCAGTGTCTGCTCAAGTCAGTGAAGACCCTGATAATAGATTTGAGAGAACTAGATAAGGCAAAAAACTTCTAATCCAGGAATTATTGTTTTTGCTATTTAATGGTATGGAGAGTGAAAAACAAAGATTGAAATCATGGGACTGACAGAACAGAGCGGTGATGGAGCAGGCCCTGTGTTTTACAGTTCCAGGTTAAGTTTATACTGACAACACTTGGAAAAAAATTATTTTGTCTTCCAGTGAATAGCAGTGATTTTGAATGCAGAGGAAGAGCTCAATCTTTCCTTGTGTCTAATCTCAGCTCTGTGTGAGGAGAATGAAGTCGAGTGCCTGGCTGAAAGTCTTAAACTGCAGGGTGCCATTAGTGTGGCAGAGCAATGCTGGATTTCTCCTGCCTGGACTTGCCAAGAGCCACCCTTCCTCTGCCTCCAGGCTGTCCTTACCCCAGCACTTGAGGGTAACAGAGGCTGGAGGCTTTGCTTTGTGCCAGTCGGAGTGCTCCATGGGTGGACAAGCCTGAGAATGGGCACACTTTGGCATTGGCTGGACACGGTGACATTTCTGGTGCGGGCTGTGGCTCAGGGGAGAGAAGAACAAAACCTTTCTGGGCAAAGCTGTCTGTGATACAGAGAAGTTTCCCTAAATAAAAGATGTTGAAGCTAATTCTTCTCTCAACAGTTAAATTGATGAGTGAAGAATAGATTGCTGGACACAGTAGCAGGCCACCAAAATGGTACGAGACAAGATTCGAGGGATGGCTCTTTACGTCCTCAACAATTTCAAGGGGGAAAAAAAAAAATCACTTAAGGCAAAACTGCTTTTCACTTAAGTCCTTTGATTGAGATAAATGTAGTCTCATGTAGAAATAGCAAGTTTTACTCTGTATTCCCAAAGAAACTATATGTGTTCAAATCTTCTCTTGAGTATTCTCACTCCTGTTTGATCTTTGTGGCCATTTTCACTGAAATTTACTGGAAGATAGAAAGTATTTTGCCGTAAGAAGTTTTGAGAAAACAAAAAAGTTAGGCAGAGGAGAGAGCGTGTTTGCATTCCTTCTCTGTAAATGTGATCGTACGTCATGGTTTGAACCCAGCTGCCAACTAAGCACCATACAGCTGCTCACTCATCCCTTTCCTACCCCTGGGACAGGGAGGAGGAGAAAAAAGGTAAAAGTAAAGCCACATGGGTTAAGACAAGGAGAGTTTACCTGAACACGCAAAGAGAAAACAATAGCGATAGTAACAATAAAGCGAGCGATAGTAACAATGCGCTGCTTGCCGCCACACTGTGATGCTAGTTTTTAAGCTGCACACCTTCTGCAGCCCCCCAGTGTGTGTGTGTGTATATATATATACCGGACAAGACATCAGTACAGTATCGAATATGCCATTGGCTGGTTCAGTCCGTCTGTCCTGGTTGTGGAAATTAACACTATCCTAGCTGAACGCAGGACAGCATGCTATGAGCTCACCTTTATTAGACCTCTGAGAATCCACGTGGGACAGTGCTGTTAGGACTGTGTCAGCCACAGGAAAGGCTTTAATTGGCAGTCACACCTTATTAGACATCAGAGAACCCAACCAGGAGATAAGGGAGCTGCTGGAAGCCAGGTATCATTAGCTCCGATGCTCACAGAGCTGCAGACTTAAAAAAGTCTTCAATGGATGCAGTGCTGAATGGCCCTTCTCTGCAGAGCTAAAATTTACAGTGCATGCAGAAACAAAAGAGGGAACAAAGTGCTGTTTGAACATGTCGATATAAAATCAAAAGGGAAACGAATGTGAGAGAGGGAAGAGTTGGGACAGACATACTCAAGCGATCACTTCTGATAAACAGTTCATTATTTTCTGCTTTTTTCATAGCTCAGTCCTAGTTACAGAAACTCAACCTGTTTTCAACTGTCTGTGCTAATAAATAAACTAACTAGAGGACTGGCACACGTGCTCCTTTACGAATGATTGGGATGGAAATTGCTAATCGATAGTGAGAATTTTCTGTGAGAATTCCTTTAATGAAAATTGAAATTTGTCAAACGAAAAAATCTAGGAAGTTTTTTGTTATAGTTGGAATAAATATCAAATTAGAACAGGACGTCATTATTGATTTTTACTTTTATTATCTTGCCACTTTTATGAAAAGTTGCAATATTCAAACCAATACATTGTAAAGTTATGGACTAAGCTCTAAGCTAATAATGCCTTTTGTGCAGTTTTGCAGTGGTTTTACAGTTTATTTGGAGCTGCTTAGGGGATTTATCTATTAGCTTTCCTTTATTTCTGCTCATTTCACCAGCTAGTAAATGAGGTCTGCAGAGATAGGATTGTTATTTCATAAATTTGTAAGAATGAATTCAAGTCATTCCATAACAATTGCTGTTTGTCATTCTTATAATGGATTCTCATGCAAAGTAGGTTCAACTATCACTGAATGGTAATAATTATTTAATAACAATTAGGTCTCAATTGAGCGTTAGCTGAAGCTCTGTCCTCTAGCAGTCACTCCCAGCCTCTGCAGAGGATTTGTTCTAAGTGTTTATACCTGGGGACACTGAGCCTGCTTCTCTTCTTCCTTCTGTCCAGGTGTCTACCATCCTTCCATGGGTCTGGTGACGTAGGGACATTAAGGGCTGAGGAGATGTGAAGAATAATTGCTTTGACAACATATTCTCTCCATTTCTCCCAAGGATCCACAGTATTGCTGTCTTTCCAAAACCCAGTACTGCTGCACCTATTTTTACTGTGGATTCACACTACTGATGTGGATTTGTGCTGCCCCTGCCTCGTAAGAACAAACGCAGATCTGTCTTCCCTGTAGAGAAAACCACATGGTGTGAATTGACCACAAGTGAGTTTTGCAAAGTAAAAGCAGCGTGGACATGACTCTTCCAAAGAGGCTCAGATGTGTTGAAGAAATGGTGGACGAGTTGTTTTACTCAGCTTAGGTTGCTTTCCGACATAAAGCTAGCTCTGCTGTAGACAGAGCTTCCCTCGTGTACCAGCATGGAGGTGACTGGAAATTGAATCTCAAAATGTACTGAGCTCCTTAATGGATATTGAAAATGTAAATAGAAGGAGCGATAAGCACAGTGGAAAATGCTGAGTTTTTTATTTCTTTACTGCCATCTACAATAATTACTTAGGAAATTTCCTGTGTTTTGCTTTAAATTATACTTATTGTAACTGCAGGGGACTTGTTTTCCAAAATGGGAAAACGTAAAACGTTCAGGATTGCAAAGCTCTGCCGTCAGAGAAGTTTTTCTCAGAAACGTTATCCATCAAACAAAGGAAATACGTACGTAAGAAATTTTCCTTTTTGTATCGGAGCAGCTCTGTTGATTTTTCAGTCAGAGGCTGTAGCTGGTGGTGAAAGGAAGAAAGGGAGAGCAGGCGGTGGAGGAGGCTGTGCTCAGGGAAGGCTTGGTCCTGGAGCCACGCTGGCACAGGCGTGCGCTGTCTTGCACCTCTGCTCAGTCTCAGTGCAGCGGTGACTGGAGTTTGGCAACTGATCTGCCGATTTTTCCAGGGGTAGAAGATCTTTTTTCCTGCCCAGAAAGGAGGGAGCAATCCAGGAACATGAGCATAAGGCATTAGGATGCCTTACTGAAGTGTGTGGGTTTTTTTTCCCCTACTATAACACGGGCACATTGACACAGCTTGATTTGGCTAGTGAGAGGTCCTTTTATCCAAGCAATTAGAATGAAAGAAACAAACAGAGAAACCATCTTTCTGAAGCTGGCAGTACTTTTAAAGAAAGGTTTCAACTTCCTTCAGTATCTGTGTTATGTCTGCTTTTCTTGCTGATATTTATTATTGGGACAGAGACAGGTAAAACAATCCCTAAGGAAATGTGGAAGTGGTTTTTTTTTATCTCAGACACGAAGGACTCGGAGGGTCAGAATTATTTTATTCACATGAATCTCACTCTTCAATGGACACAGCAGCTGCTGCACAAGTTCGTACATGCAAGCTGATAAAGGATGAAAGTAATTTTAGCTGAAATAAAATGTGAGAGTACTAGAGGGAAAGACTGACAAGGATGAGGGGTTAATCATTGCAGGTCTGAACTGAGGTTCCAAAATGGAAAAATTGCTTTTCTGTTTGATTTTGAGAGGTCTGCAGCTTTCAAAATTCTGGTCACAGGAGGATGTCCCTCTGTGGATGGTTCTCATTAGAGTTTGACGAAAACTTCTGTGTTTTTCATTGAGAAATCTCATTTAACCAAAGTAGATCTGAGTTCAAGACCCTGCTGCGTCTGATTCAGAGTATCCTGGGATGAAGAATGCTGCAGCTTTACCCTGGATCTGTTATGCATTAACGAACCTGAATATTACCAATGATCAGGAAATTAGTTATTCTGTCAGGGAAATTTAAGGATGGAAAAGTTTTCTCGTTTAAACTGATGACCAGAATTCAAATTTCAATCATTTTGCAACGTATTTTAGTTTTGACCTTTTCATTCCAATTAGCTTGGATTGCAAAACAGAAATTTTCAAGCTAAATCAAGCCATTGCATTCCGTGTTGTCAGAGACCACGTTCCGGCAATTCTGAACCTCTTTTCCACACATTTTGCAGAACAGTTCTTTTCTGATAAGTGTGCTTGCCTAGAACCACTCTCACTTCTGACAATTTCACCTTTCAAAAAATGGAATGATGGACCAGCTCCAGTCGAGGTGGCGTTCCTGCTGCTTAGCTCTCAGAAACCAAAATCTTAAAAACACTGTGAACCCCTGACTAAATGTGTTATGCTACTTGATGACTTTAAACATCACACCACCAGATCTGAGCGACTTAACTGATACCTGCTTTAGAAATATCTTTGGAGGAGCTGGAGGATACAGCTCGTGGAAATGGGTCGAGCAAATCTACATGTACCTAGCACAGCTGCTGATGCTGTACCAGCAGCTGCAGAACTGCTGGGAGAACTGAAGGATTTAATTTTCCGCAACAGTACTTATAAGAGAGAGGCGAGACCTTTGGGTGTTAAAAAATGAAATATGAAGTGATATTCAACATAAATTTAAAGATAGTTATAGGGTTCCTATATGTGATTGGACTGTTTACACAGGAGAGTTAGCTCATCTGCTTTCAAAGATATCTTTTATTCTGTACATCTACAGTACAGTGATACAATTTGCTATAGATGGCTGATTATGAGGCTGTTTCCCACACTCCTCAATGCTCAAGGCATGTAGAATCACATTTGTTTTCTTAGGAAAGATTATCACAATCAGCACTTCTATCAGTGTGTATGCCCACCTACTGCATAAAGGTCCACTTTGTAGTTCCAAGAACTGACAGAATGCTTTAGTGAGATAAGGAAATACAACCATTCCTCTAGGGGTGGTTAAGAGGGGGAAAGAAAAAAAAAAAAAACAATTACCTCAGGGAGCCTTCTGAAAATTCTTGATTTCTTCTGCTTTTCCCCTCAAAGACACGGGATACAAAATTTCATCATTCATAGTCCCTTGATAAGTACCAGTTTCTCACTCCCAAACACCCAGTTTAGCTATTTAGATCAAAGAATCATTAATTGGCAGAGAAGAACTTAAGGGGAGAAAAAATACGTTTGAGTAGGCTAGGAATTAATGCATGGGATAAAATTCCTGAAGGATCCCTTACAGTGCTCTTATCCCCTGCCGTGCCCTCGTCTGATAAGTGGCTAATGCATTCTAGACGTTTTTCTCCTCCTTCATTGTTGGCCAGTGGTGGTTGCCCAAGGTCTATCATCCCACCCCCACCCCCCCCCAAAAAAAGAAACCCCTTGGTATTTCAAAACCTTCAAAAATAATGAGGAGCCCCACCCCCAACAAACAAAAACAAAATAAGGAGTTAAAAATAAGGAATAAGTGAAGAGATCTTCCACAATTTTTTGTGATGATCAGGTTCTTTGTGCCAGCAGGAGTAACCGTCCCTGAGATGCTGGGGAGACTTTTCATTACAGCCTCAGGAAGCTGCTGTGGCTCTTTTTTGCTGCCCAGCTACTGTGTTCTTATTTCCTCACCTATGGTCCCTGCCTTGATGCTCCCTAAATTAAATGTCAGCTCTTCTCTGCTCAACACCATGTCAGCGCTATGTTGTCCAGTTGTAGAGAGGATCTGAGCTGCGCATAAGATAGAGCTGTTACTCCACAAGCCTGTCTTGCATGGTCTGGAGACCTTCTTCTCCCTTTAACTCATTTTGGGCTCCATTACTTACTGGCATTAGCATATACTTCTGATTAGGAGGACACTTTACCTCAAGCTTGAAATACTGAAAACTGAAATACTTCATTACTGATACCTGCACGACATTGGACTATCCGGTTATTTTTTTTAATACAGATTTCTGAAGCCCCATGTGAATGGTGGTCTACCCCACAGAGCCTGGAGTTGTTAGCATCTTTGAATCTTTCTTCTTGCCCCTCAAGTGTCACTGGTAAGCCCTCAGCTCATTAGGACTTCCAGCCTAGGACTCAGTAAAAAAGATTATGCAGGGCTTTTTTACCACTATTCAGACAATTCGTAGATGTAATATTTGAGTCCTTCAAACTGCTTTCTGAAAGCCGTACTAGACTTTGGAACAACTAGTAGTTCATTAGTTCATGTATTTTAGCTAAATTCTCATGTTTTAAAAAGGGTATCAGCTATCATCCAAATCAGTTTCGCATCTTGATACAGTATCAGAAGCCTTGTTAAGTAACATCCCATCTGCTAACCTGTATCTCTAGAGTCACTTAAGGAGATAATGTGAATGAATCAAATCATTCCATCTGTACTGTATCAATATTTGGGAAGCTTTTTCTTACTTACAAATTTGTGCTTGAAAACAAAGAATCTCTTTTTTTTTTTCTTTTTTTCCAGAGGGTGCATGACATTATCTGATAATCCACTTTCCCTAATGTTCTTAATCCTACAGCCCTCTAGCAAAAGTAATAATTGCTGATAGAAAGGATAATTTAGGCTACACATTTAATGTACTGGTAAGTTCAACGAGACATGAGGAGAAACCGTCATTATACAGGCAGCCTTTCCATGGGTATTGGCATGCTGAAGATTGTAAGTACGGAAACCTCTCTCAAAGGAGGTTTTCTTTGTCTGCTTACTCTCACATCACGGCTCTTGCCACATTATTATGAGTACTGTGTCAGACAACCAACGTTGCAGGTACCGCTTTTTACTTTGTAGATCTGGGCACATCTAAATCATTGTGCAGCGTCTAAGAAACATACATTTTCATTTCCATAGGCAAGAGCTATGCAGCATATAGATTGCGTGGCACAGAGAGGTCTCCCTTTAGTTGAGTCAATTTTTACTAGTTGCTTTTGAGAATAAATAGTAAATTGTATGTATACCTTACCCAGCTTATAATCATGCTCTTGCCCACTGCATAAAATGAATTTTCTTAAGGTAGTCGATTCACATCAGTAACTAGATAGGCACAAATAGAATCATTCCTGACCCAGCTTGCATTCATTTACAACTTCAGTCTTTTTCCACCAGAATCATAATCAATAGACATTAATCAAAAAAGCAGTAGCCTCAACTATACATTGAAAAACAGCTTAGAGTCATTCATAAATGTTTCTCTAACAGGAAGGTGGATTTATGTCTTCAATACTGACCAGGAAGAATTTTTAATAGAAAAAGCAAGCTTCTATAAAAAGACGATAAATAGTGCTAAAATTGAAAATATATTATAATATAATATCAAACCAGTAAATCTTTTGCTTAACATTTGGGCATATCAGTAAAAATATTTCAAAGGAAGCTAACCAAATTAATGGAAAAGCAAAATTGTTAATCCATTTTGAACCTCTCACAGGTATCTCAAAGGAATAATAGTTGTTTATCCCCTCGCTATGGTAAGAATATTAGACACTCTGAAGTCAAAGGCCAGTTTCCTAATCGGATGGCATTTTGAGAGCTGTTTTATTTAGAGATCCATGCAGTTTAGAACCAAAGCTGAAATAAGTCTCCGTCTTCTGGGGAAGCAAGATGGCATTCTGCTAAATGCTGGAATTTTATCATTTGAAGGGGGAAAAAAAGGCAAAAAGAAAGCAGCCAGTGAGACCTAAGAATATAAAAGCATTTGAGATCTCAGAAGGAGTTTAAATCAATGCACTGCCACAGTTACAGCACAGATGAAAGCGCCTGCTGTCTCAATTGCCAGGAAACTACTTAGAAACTCTCACTTTGATTTTTTTTTTTTTTTTGGTAGTCCGTTACATTACCACTAAATGCAATATATGGGGACATCACTGCTTTGATGTTGTACAGCTACAACAAATGGAAACTAATATGGTAGAACAGTCAAGCCATGTGATTTGCGTTTGTATATACAAATATATTCCCTTCAATCTTCTTCTAGACTGTGTATCACTGCCACCCATCTGCCTGCTTGCTGTTACTTCTGTTTTCATAGAAAAGGCAATTATTTTAGATCCGCATTCTGAAGAGAGAAACTTATATTTCAGAGGGGTGTAAAAATTAATGTTTTCTCCAAGGTATTGTCTCCTACCACAAATTCACTGTTGGCAAAGGGTTTTAATTGTGCTTTGAGACAATTTTGAATAGGAGCACGACTGCTGCCAGACATTGCAGATTCTTGTTCGCGCAAATCTAGTCACACCAAGAATACTTAACACTTCTTGTAAAGCAACGTGTTATTTAAACAGGCTAGATTCTTTGACCTGCTCCAGCCTTTTTCAGTGAACTAGCAGTATATGAGATTATAGACCCACTACCTCTTGTTAGCTGAAAGTAGTGTAGGAAAGAACTGCTACGAACACGTCTAGATCTGCCTCTCCTGAAATCCCTGCTGTCGATGGAATAGAAAATGCAGGTGGGGACTGGGGTCTATTTTTGGCACCATATTCCCCACCATCACCCGTCCAGCTAAGATTTCGCCATATAACAATGAGTTTATGTAAAAACTGAAGATCGCGGGTAGAGAGAGTGGACAGCGTACTGCCTGAAGAGGAGTGCATTGTTTCCTCTTTCTAGTGATACAGAAAATCTTTTCTTCTTTGCAACACCCAACAATAGGAAAATGCAAGGGCAACACCGACTTCAGTGGGTTCAGTGGGCGATCTGGCTGGAAATGCCTCAGCCACGTTGTCCGTGTTCTGCACGGGTGGCACAGATTTTCCACACAGTCCCCCAGGATATGCCAAAGTTTGGACACGAACCACACCAATTTTTGCAGGGAGTGAAACAAAAATAAAATGCAATGTCTGGGTGTTTTGCCATTTGCTCCTAGAGGCTTATCCTGTGGACTAAACCCGGAAGGTCTTAGACAGAGCTCTAAGTAAACAGTATGGGGGACTTGCCTTGGTAAAGACTTCAGAAACTGGCATTTCCTTGTTGCATAGTGATTCTGCTAAAAGCAAAGGCATTTGCAATGTTTTATAACTGATGTGGTAGTACCTGTCACCAGTGATGAACTTTTTCTTCAAAGTATTTAAATTTAAAGTTTCAGATTGATGTGAATGATTAATAAAAATCATGTAACCTGTAAAATTCTTTTAACACAATAATAATGTCCTGACAATTTTCTCTAGTTCCTAAAGTAAGATTTGCAATGGCTTTAGATTCTTTGATAAAGTTAGACTCAGTATTTATGTTTATTTAGTAACAGAGCAGACAGGTCATTTCTTATGCAAGACATCAGCAGGGACCTTTGCACGCCTCTCCCATAAGTACATTTTGCAGAGCAGTTTTACTTAGAGCCTTAGCCTGTGATTCATTTCACATCCCCATTCCCCAATGAGATCATTTGGTGTATGTTTGATTTACCAGCAGCAAAGCAGGCATTATGCCTTTTTTTTTTATCTCAGACATGTCTGTATAGATTAGAATTGTAACCTACAGTTGCAACTTATACTGAACAGTTTTAGATTTCAGAATATGGAGAGCATGATATAATTGATCATACACAGCATGTTGGCCGGCTTGTCTCCTTTGGGACATAAGGGGCGATCACTGGAGTCTGGATCAGGGGGAAAGGAGAGGAGGTCAGATGGTAAAAATGAAATTATAGCAGTTCTACTGCCCAGGCAGAGGCAGGCAATGCTGTAAAACCAAGCTTGTACAAAATTGTCTTCCTGTGTATCAGTGCAATACGATATAATATATAATATTATATATAATATACATTACTTTTCTAAGCAAGAAATATGTAGCATCTTTCTAGGCCATGTTCTAGTCCAAAGCTAAACACAAGCAAGACAGGAGGACAGCAACTGTCAGCAGGACAGCTAACAGCTTCGTTGTGTTCTGGACCTCCCTTTGTCCCATAGGTTGCTCACAGGGCCTGTCTCATCTTCCAAAGAAGAAAAAACTACTTTCTATGTCAATATTTCAGGTGAAAGCCTGGGTTAGTGAACAGTCGAATGTTAATTTACTCGTAAAACAATTTCACTTGCATTATTTAGGCTCCAGGGATATCAAAGAGGTGCCATCTCTGCCGTGCGAAGTCCCAGCACTACTGCCTGCCAGAACCTAGACTGATAAACCACGTGAGCAACCAATCTGCACTTGCCCTGTTCCTTATTCTTGTCCATAAGAGCTTCTGTTGGCCACAGACTACAGACTGCTGGTCTGGCACAATCTGACGATGTGTATGTTCTTGGTTGTGAAGTTACATTTTTGTTCAGGCTTTTACTTCAGGGTCTAAAGGGAAGCGCGTTTTGCTATGTTTGATTGGTAAGAGCGGGATGCTGAGGAGAGTGGCTGAGCAGGCAGGGCTGGTTGTAGTTCAGCCTCGTGCTGTTGCTCCCATCACTATGCAAGGTGTGGACAACAGCTGCTTCAGCAGCACCCTGCTCGCTTTTCTCTCCAGCTGAGGTGATTTAATAAGACATTAAATGAGAGGTGGTAGCAACCCAAAGGTAGTTCCGTTTTAAATATGGCCGTAGTTGGTCTGCTGTTCCTGCCCTTCGTGCCTGTGAAATAAGATACCAGCAAAAGAAGGGGCCCAACGTTTAGCTTTGCAAGGGAGGAGAAGCATGGCTGTTCCCAGTGCAAGCAGCAGGAGAGAAGTGGGGGCGTTAATGATGTGTGGAGGCAGGTCGGTTCAGTTCTTCTGCAATTTTTCCGGATGTGTGAATTTGAGTCTTCACCTGGTCTATTGCCCTGCCACTTCTCTTGTGCTGAAAAGAGGGCACTGTGTCATTTAAAGTGGTGATTCAGAGGCAGCCAGGTATGATGCTAAAAACCTCTCTCTGTGGTGTAGAAATTGTCATGGCTGATGGGTCAGGCTGACCTTTATCTTGACTTTGTTCACCACCTTTTAAAATGCAGCAAAGGCTTCTACATTGATTCATGGCAGATACTGTAAGCCTAAAACACAAATCTCACCATCTGATGCGTGCAACATAAGAAATTTTGAAGCTCAAAATGTTTCAGGATTTGTCAAAAACTGGAGAAACTATTTCTGTTGGGTTTGTATGTGTTAATGTTTGAAGCTCTCTAGGAAAGGCCCAGAAGCATAGGCACTTGCTTTTATCGGAGTGAAATCAATGGAAGGCATGTCTTTGGTTAATTATCTGCACCACTGGGCACCAGAGTCATAAGGTTCCTAAAGGAGAGGAGGATCATCTGAAACTACTTGCTAATTCTGTTTCTAAGTCTTTCTTTACAGATAACTTTTTTCTTTAGTGCAGAGATTTACATTTTTCTTTAAAAATTGCATTTTGCCTTTGGTTCTGGAACCTACTTGGCTTTCGAGGGAAGGCAAACGGTGCACTGCACGTAGACTCACAGGGATCACATGATAATCATCTTTTGCACATTTTTGTATTATTGCAGTGCGTAACACTGTGCCACAAGATGGAAAACAGTAAAAGCCTCTTTATTTATAAGGTTATTACAGGTACCCTCCAGTGTATCTCATGTGTATACGTCCTGTCAAAATATTTCAGGGTTTTGACAACAGTGCCTGAACTTGTTTCAAGTGACATGACATGGCTTTTAACTGTATGGTTTTTTACAGTTTTATTATTTTCAAGAATAGCTAATAAAAGTCTTACCCCTGCATTAAAAAAATAGAAAATCCCTTGGTGAACAAAAAGGTTTAAATAAGCATCTGTTGAGGTTCACAGTTAAATAACCTGTACGCAAAATCATTATGATGTTCTCTATAATTGCTCTGGAAAAAAAAAAAAAGTCTTGAAGTCTGTGGAAGGCGTAACAGAGCTAATTAATGCCCACACTATTTCTCCAGAGAAACAGATTTTGTGTAATGTAAATGCATTGCATAGAAAACATTCTTGTGCTTATTTTGTAGTTTGCCCTTATTTTTATCTTGTTCAGCTGTAGTGTGTGGTATTTTACAATGTGATGTGGCCCTGTCTTAAGAATTGCAAGTTATATTATCGTTTCTGAAATGTGAAAAACATTTCTATATTTCCTGTATTTTTTAAATGTCGGTGTCAGTTGTGAACCACGGTGTGTTTTCATGTCCAAGGAGCGTGGATGTGTTTGCGCTCACGCACACATTCACGCTCTAACATAGGTGGCTATTTCATTGTTGTGTTCGTTATGCGGGTATGTAAGCGTAGGTATTATCAGGTGCGTTCTTTTTAGTTTTTAGAATAAAAGCTGAATTAGAGGCTGAAATCACTGACACATCTGGTATTTCAGAGCATTTCCAGGGACTGACAACCAACCCTACATCTCGTCACTGATGGATGATTAGAGTTTAGCTAACGAGAAGGTGTTCAGAGAAGAGTCAGAGAATTTTTATTTCCTTGTCAGTTTGGTTGGAAGTCTCTCAGGGTTTAAATCTGAGTTGATATCCACAACGTGGTCCAGGCGAATCCAAGTTAATGGTCAGACTATCCACTGCTGTCAGTAGTTTTGTATTTACATGTTAAGCTCAGCAGATCAGGGATCGTTGCTTTATATGTTTATAAAGCTAGATTGCAATCTGTGTTTCTAAAGCTCCTCTAGTTGACCCTTCTCTGATCCTGGAGGTTGGACACAACAATGGTTAGAGATGCCTTGCATTCTCAGCGAGTCTGTGGTCCTGTGATTTGCTTTACTGGGACCTAGCTGGATATGTCTGTGCTTCCCGAACAGAGCAGGCTAGGGAATACCACTGTCTGTCTGTAGGCAGAGGTCTGAGCATAGCTGGTGGATCGACGGTGTGCTTGGAAGTGTCCCAGAAGGCACATTTGAGGCTGGGCTTGCAGGCTTACTTCTGAGCAGCCTTCAGACAACCTAGGCATAACTAGTGTTGTTGAGTCCCTTTTTTTCTGAACTGCAGTGGTGGTATCATGACATAGGATTAAGCAGCCAATTAATATCCTGAATTCTTGTAGTTCCTTCGCAGTGAAGTTGCAGGAAGGGTCATCTGATAATCAGCAAGTCCAAAGAGCTCACTAATTCTGTATGCTCCTCTGCCAGGAGGTTGTTGATAATGGACTTACATTTCGTAGGTGTGCAGTGCAATCCAGAATCAAGATTTCACCGTTATTGATGACTACTGCACAGGACTGCAAGCTCTTCTTTACCTGAAAAGCATTGAGGAACTTGAGGACTGGAATGGACAGAGTCCTGCAACCATGCGCCATCAGAAAGGAAAACCAGTACCGAGAATTGCTGATATGATGGGAAAGGTATGTTGTTTCATTGCCATTCCTGTCTAATGACACTGTGTCTTGGCTTTGAATGCAGTTCCATAATCGTTGTATGCGCTTTCTGCTACTTACCTTGGTTAACCACTGCTGCTGTCACAATTAGTCCATGAAGTCTTTTTTCTTCTGAATATTAACAAATATCTGAAGGCAGTTTAAGAAGACAAACTTGAAATTATTTGGAATTAAAAGCCTTTTTACTATAAATGTGATCTCTCCACTTGATTTGTAACATCATGTCTTTAAAAAAAGTGTAGGATTTAAAGTTACAAACTCATTGGAACAAATTCTGGAACTGCTTGTTTTAACAAAACCCATCTTGATTCAAATTGAGACTAATATTGTGCCAGAAGTTCCTGGGTGTTCCAGACAGGGCGCAACATTCAGGAGACATGAAAGCCCCCTAGCACTGGACCTGACGAGATGAAACAGCTTGTCACAAACCAGCTGTTAGTTGAAGCGCTAGATCAGGTAGGAGTGGCCCTTCAATCACCGTACGTAAGCATCTCATGGCCTTTCAGGTGTGCTGACTCCCACACCCTCTGCAAGGCAGGGAAGTTCCAGGTAAGGAACAGTGATGCTGAATAATTCAATAGATTCTGAAAGATTATTTAAACCTTGAAAGTCTGTAGTGAAATAGGAGTGTAAACTGTGGTCTCTCTGAAATCCTAACCTCTGGGCTGTCGTTCCTCTCTGGTCTACTAGTTCACTGTTACAAAAGCATCTTTGGAGATTTTTTACCAGACGCAGAGGGCTGGAGCCGACCCACTACTGCTCACCCCTCCACCAGGGCACCAGCTGATCCATGCTGAGAGGCAGGGAGGTGTAACTGGCTTCCTCCTGCTGCCCTGCTGCCTACTGCTCTAAGCAAAATACCTGCACAGCAGGGAGGCTGAGCTTTTGTTTCTGGTTACTAGAGGGGATTGCTTTGAAGACTGATTTCAGTTATACATCATGCCTATTGATTATCCTTCCAAACATCTGATATAACACTGTTGAAAATGTTGTAAGAAGTAAAGAATTACAAAAGAATAGGATTTGAAGTGTCAAATGCCTCCAAATCTCTGCTTACCATTGCTGATGACTGGAGTTGGATTTAGCAGGAGATTAGAGACTCCTGTATTGTTGTTGTTCTCTGTGGAGCTCTGAAAATTATAACATTACCTTCCCGGAGAAAAGACAATCCTGTTTCTAAAGCTCTGGATAATACGCCGCTTAAAAATAAAACAAGATATAAGCAGTTTCATTTTCATCTGTTTATGTTAAGCAGTTAAACCAGGCTCAAAGGGTTACATCTAAACTTCCCTCTTTTAACACCTGTAGAAACATACACGGCATTTATTTCCAACTCATGTAACAGCTTTGTTGTAATTCTCTAAAGCTGCATTCACTGTTCTATCTTTGTATTACCTTTACGTTTTACTAAAAAGACAACCATTGTCAAAGATGTTTCTCATGTCCTTTTGGATGAGAGAAGAAAATATAATTCTTAGTCTTTTCTGCTTGTCACTACATGAATAATTAACTTTTAAAAGGTAAGCGTGAAAAGGCGCTTTAAGGAATCATTTAATAATTCAAAGGAATCTTAACCTGAAACAGGTCACATGAAAAAGAATGAAAAACAAAACCCTGTGTAATCTTGTCTGGCTGGCTCTGTTAGTCAGTGAAAAGGAACGAGGCATACAGAATAAAACCGATCGTGTGTCTGATTGCCCTTAGCACTGAATTATGTCATTGGGTCATTGCTGCTAAATAATAACATAGAAAGTTAATCAGGCCGCATCCTTGGTGAGGTAGTGATCTATTTTAGGCATGAGCTCAGGATGGCTGTTTGTCCAGGAATGAACGTTCAAGGGAAAAGGAAGAAAAATAATACAGCACGAGTAAAAGGAAATACCGTGATAAATGATCCTACTAGGGGCAATCAAACACAAAGGCTTGATATCATTAATATTTATGATATCATAATTAGCAAGACTGTGACTAAGCAGTGTTATTAGTGTAACTAATTATGTTATCATAAACTAAGTTTGCCGTATTATAGGAATCAGTATTCTTACCTTCAAAAATTATTAACAATATTGGATTTCATGTACTTGTGTCTAGTAAATTTAGTTAAGTACTGTAGTTTCATCTAGACGGAAACACAAATATCTAGCTTGCTAACACACACTTCTGATTCTCTTTCTAAAAATAAATTCACTAAAAAGCATGTCCTTACTCGCTCTTCGGAGAAGAAAAGATGGCCTGTTGATGCGATGTGTATGTTCTCATCGATTAAAGTAATTTGTAGGAATGTGTATGTTTCACGTGGAGTAAAACATGACAGCCAAAATCCCACATTACAGTTCTAAAAACTTGTAAGAATGTCTCCAAGTTTGTCTTGGTATTACTGTGCGATAAAATGCAGTTTCTTTAGTAAGACCTTGTGAGCAGCTAAAGAGCAAATACTAATGGACTTCTGTGTAACAAAAAAAAAAAAGAGAAGAAGGAAAGATGCTGATTTCGATATGTTGCATTTATTTTTGGTGCAGTAAATGTGAAAATATAATCCTTCATTTTGTTACAAATTTCTATTAATTTTCACATAGAATCACAGGGATAAGAAGTTCAGGCAATTGACAACTTAATGAGAAGGAGCTGAGGGACAAGAATTTTTTTCAGTAACATCCAAAACCACTTGCCTTCTGATTGTATACAAATTCATTGAGCCTCTCCCAGTTTTGAATAGATTACAGAGTTAGGACTGGTCCTATTCCCAGCTAAGCATGTTCATAGTAGTATCTATTTTGATTCACAGTGGAATATTGAATGTTAATGTCCGTATTTTTATACAGCAGTGCACTGTTCTTTTGATAATTCATTTTCTGCCGTGCTTTCAGCATCAAACAGGCGCTGAGTGCAGAGTGTTGCCACAGGAAAGTGACACAGTAGAGTTTTGTCATGAAATATTGTAGTATTTGACGACTAAACTAAAAGATAAATACTTCCTTCGAAATGGTACACCTGACATCAAACTGAAGCTGCCATGCCATGTAGTCACCAGATCAATGACGAACTGAACAGTTACCTCTGTCAGTTGTTACATTTATCACAATAATTTCCTTCCTAAACAGAAAGAATACTAAAAATACTGAGCTAAAGAGTGCAATATAATAACCAGTGTAATAGCAAACATATCAATTTTGGCTGAAAAAGAGAATCATGTTGATTAGTACCTGTTCATGCTTCTGCATTAATACAGCTAATACTTTTATCGGATAATTTATAGCCCTTACCATACAGGAAGCATCATAGCACTGGAAAATATTTGGAAAACTTGAGTGCAATTTTTGTTTTTCAGTGTTACAGAATGTGTTTTTTGGTATATGGACCCTAAATTTATCACCTTTAGCCAGCTGGTAGATATTTTCCGACAGTCTTTTCAGCACTAGCTTTTTTCCCTTTTGCTATCGCAGCAGTTGCTGCTGGAGTCAATACTTGCCGTTGCCCAAGATACAACCTGTGGTACTACACTACCTGTAATAGCAGCAAGATTCCCCCTTAGAAATGCTAACGTCAGTCGTGGCTTCCAGTCACCAGGTGATGCTGTTCTCCATGACTCTGCCAACTTTACTAATTCTGCCCTGTGTTTGTAGGGAATCCACATCCGCCTCAAAGACAGTCCTAGCACAGATGTTGCAGCAGACTAGTGAAGGTGGACAAAGTCAGTCTTCTGAGTCTTCTTCCTCATTGCTTTTTGATGGCTTATTTAGTTGTGGGGTTTTTTTCTGTGGGAGGGCCTGAAATTTAAAGCCTTGTGACAAATGACTGTCTGATATTAATATCACCTCTGAATCACCTTTCCATTAAATGCATGGAATAAAACTTGTCAGCTAGTCTCAGCTATCATCTCAGCTTGCAGATCTTGACACTGAGATGAGAGAATGGCAAGGTAATGATGACACCACGCTGCTTCATGCTGACTCCCTCAAGGAAGAACTTGTGTAAAAGCACGCTTACCTCAGCATGAAATTAGGACTGAGATCAAGTACGTGATGCAATCAGGCAGACAGTAAGAGCATGCTCTTACAAAGCAAAGTTATAAAGGGGGCTGCAGAAGAGAGAAGGAGCACAGGTAGTATCTTTATAATCCAAAATTAACAGAATTATGTTTTAAAATGCAATTCCTGAGTTTCTCAGGAAGATACATGACCAAGAGCGATAAAGGTAACTCGGTTCTCACCAGGTATCTGGATAAGGTACAGTATTCCCCAGAGGTGCAATTTGATCTCCTGTGTGTAGTAACTATCTCACCTTGTCTGTTTGTTACAGGACTTTTTAATAGTTGCTCGCTGATCTTACTTCAGAGAGCTGAAGTGATCATGCTCCAGAAATGCACTGGTGTCAGCTGGTGGTCACAGAAGTGGCGTAGTGTTTTTCTGTGTAAACTTCCACTTAATGTCAGCTATAAAAATTATACTTAATGCAGTGGCCTCTATATGTGCCAGGTAGCTTAACGTTAAAAATACGGCAGTGTATTCAGTTGGTAGGTGTGGGCTTATAGGAAGAGTTGCATATATATGGATGTTTCATACATTGCTTTCAACACCAGAAGTTTTGCAAAACTTTGTCTGATCCTGTCTAAAGGTTCAAAAATTAAAAAGAAGAAAAAAGTGGTAATACAAGCATCTTGATTCCAGAAATATCCAAAACCCAGAACAAACTGGTTTTCATAGGGAACCCTCCTTAACTGTTAAGGTTGTGCTGTATTGCAAATGGTAAAACCATATATGATAAAAATATGTTTATAGGAGGTGGTTTTCTCCAACAGACTGGTGAGAGAGAATGATCCCAAACATGCAGAGTGTATGAACTTCGGTGAAAATTCTCATTGCCTTAAATTTATGAGTGCTGATTTTGTTCTCTGAATGCATGGACTTCCTGTTAAGACTGAAATACGCACTTGCTTCAAATGTCTGTGGGTACTAAAAGTTGAGTCTTGTGAACAGTACAAACCTGTCAAATTCTAACTTGATTGCAGTCAAATCTAAATAGCAATTAGCGTGACAGAGAAAATACCTTGCTGTAGCCTTGATATTTCATGCAAAATATTAAATTAGCTCTCCTATTAAATAAATACATAAAATGTGAACTCCCAGCCGTGCAAGGACACTGTTGTAACGCATGCACCATGTTCTGGGTGCCTTCAGATTCTTCAAGACCTCTCACTGCCTTCACTGAGCAGAGGTTTTCACCCTTCGTTTGTGGAAGCTCTCCTTGTTGTTCAGGAAGGCAAGTTTGTCCAGTGTGGTGAAGAACTGTCCCCTTGTTTCCAGCACTGCGTAAAGAAGTACAAACAGAAGGTATCTGTGGCCATGTCCAGAAGTACAGACCATCTCATCATACAGTGGGGTGGAGATTGCAATAAAAAATGAACATTGATGAAGAAACCCTTTTCCCCGTATTGCCATGACCGGTTCTGAAGAACAACTGAGGCGAGGGGGTGAATTTTAGGCTGTTTGATCCTTTTTGCCATTAGCTAAGGCTTGCACCTGAAATACAGCTCTCACCAGACAAGTGTAAGCCAGTACTGAGCAAGAAACCTCTTGGTTTAGGATATTATAGGAACTGTGCATCAACACACTCAGGGACTGCTGCTGCGTGTGCTTGTTGGGTTGACCAAAAATACGGCTCTGCTAAAATAAATCAGGACCAGCATCTGCAGGCAGATGAGGAAGGAAGTGCTTTCCTTCTGCTTCTCCCTCTCAGTCTTTCACCTCTTCCTCTGATGTGATGAAAGGTCTCCACAGGCGTGGCTCCAGGTGGGAGCCTAATGGTCCCTCTGTGGAGTATCACCAGTAGCTCTGCACCCCTCTATGCGGGTCACGCTTACCAGGTTTGCTGCCGTTGGTGACCCTCCCAGCGTCTGCAGGCCAAAAGCAGTTACGAGCAATCCCTGGTCTGACCGATTTGTAGAAAAAAGGACCTCTCTAACATTATTTTTTTCCCCCTAACTGGTCTATTATGGAAGTTTATGTTGTGATTATCTGCAGTGCTGTTTCTCACGGAGACTGCAGGTTGTTACATAAAATGTATCTTTCCTAATGGTGAAGCCATTTGCAGTAGAAATGGATAAAACAAAAGGAACTAGGATTATTAAGGTGAATTTAAAGTAGTTTAATCTTTGTGGGTTTTATATGTACTGTATGCTAAATTTGCTTTGAGCGCTGGGTTTAAAGTTCCACATTCACAGCCAGTAAGTGTGGCTATTAAGAAACAACGTATTCGTGTTAACTCCTTGGCGGTGGCGGTTTTAGCGCCTTCGCTGCTGGCAACGGACATCAAGCCAGGAAAATCCAACTCCCAATGCGAAAGGATTTAAAAAAAAAATCCAGGCACTGCCAAAAATACATAATTCTTTTTTTGTACTCTGCAGTTTGTTTTACTTAGGGAAACGGCCTGGTCATACCCTGCAGCATGCATTCATTACAGTGATCTTTGACTGGCAGATGCAGAGTAATAAGATGCATATTTTAGTGCTTATTATAATACCCTGTCCAAAAACAACTTGACAAATTTGTGATTTCGACAGTATCTCATTTTGCTGGCTGCAGTGCTCTGTGATTGCCTGGTCCACGTGGCTTCCAGATTATGCATACCACCAATACTGCTCATTAAAATGGCCACAGTTCACCAGTTTCGGTAGCTTGGAACGAACTTGGAATGAATTATTATACAACAAAGAGGCTGCTGTCATGCAGAACAAAAGACAAGCAAAAGAGAGCTTTGGCTTAATGAGGCTAAGTGAGTGTCTCCCCTGCATCACCAGCTACTTGACGGCCTTTGAGCATGGATTTTTTTCTCTACAGGCCAAAACCTTTGGTCTATTATTTTGTGTTTATGCACCTTGAGGCTAATATACATTTTAATATGCTGCACATGGAGAAAAAAATCAGCCATTAGATTAGAACATGTGCACTCCCTGTTAAGTTAATGACAGCCGAACATAGAGATAAATTTAGGTTTTCATATTTAATTATAGCACAGCGCAGTACGTTTAGCAAGGATAAATTGCACTATTATTATGCTTCAATTTTTTTGGACATCTTTTCATATTAACCATGCGCGCTTACCCCCACTTCCTCCCCAGTGTCACACATAATGTCTCTGTGCATCATCCTTCTCTAACACCATTAATTTTTTATTCTGTACAGTTGTATATGTATTGTTGTATTTGTTACTTAGGGTTAGCTTGCTAGTTGGATAAAATCATCCCAAACAGCCCTTGCGTTAGGTGATCTACATAAGCAATAAGGACATAAAAAGAAGCGGCCTGTACGAGCAGCCGTGGCTTCTCACGTCCGCTCCCAGAGCAGGGGTTCCCAGCCCTGCTTCCCTGGGTGCGTTCAGCGCAGGGTGCGCTGTCTGCAGCCGGAGAGTGGGAGCCCCTTTCTAAGCAGCGGCATTGGAAGAGCCAGACAAATAATGCATGGAAGATTAAATGAATTCTACAGGATTTTGTAGTTGGGTACTACTACTATGGTCAATGGTGGTGTTAATGTAAAATGTCTCTATTCTGAAGAACGTAGCTTTGTTTTATTGTCTAGGAACTAAAACAGAACTAACGTTGATAGGTGGCGGGTGCTGTTTGTTGGGACTTTGCACATGCATTATCTCTGTCGGAGCTGTTGCTCCAAGAATAGCATTAGGAATTAAGCCAGACCTGAGCTTTATAGAAGACAATATGAATTTAAACACAGAGGCAAGCTGGCATGCAGTTCAACCTTTGCATGTCCTTATCAAGTTTTAATGGGAATATTTAACAATTTCCGTTCTGCCATGGATTTGTTGGTGATGTTGGACTATTTGTTACTATATGAGAGAGGTTTTAGATTTGCTTTCAGCTCTGAGCTGAGCTATTCGGGTAGCTGTGGTTTGTGAAAAATATGTTTGCATGCTTCACAAAATTAAGGAAATACTGCTATTTTCCAAGGTGGATTAGAGCAGGTAATAACTCATAGGAAGAAGATTTTCCTTCTCCCGCTGTGTGTATAAGCAAGTAGAAGATATTATGCTACAGGCTTATTCCTAGATTATTCCTTATTGGATAGTTGTTTCGTGACAAAAGACACTGTGGCTTGATGACCAGAGGGTCATGACAAGAATAATAATCACCATATGAAAGGGTGTCTGGATCTTGGTGATAAAGCATTCCTCATCGCAATCAGTCAGCACTTGCTGGTGCAAGAGTTTTCCTCAATGGCAGAGATCAGCTTTTTCATATTCATTGAGAGCAAATCAGTCTCTCTCCCTCTCCCTCCCCTTCTTCTCCCTCTTTCTCTAACCTTCAGTTCTGTACCAGCTTTTATTGCCAAAGAGATTTTTCTTTGTCAGGTGAATATCACAGGGTTTGGGGATGTTTAGGACACAGTATTTGTGGGATTGGTATTAGCTGCAGAGCCTTATTCATTGTGTCCTCACTGAGTAAAGCCCTGGTGAATGATAGTTAACTGTCTACAGTTCAAACACAAGAAAATATGTTAGCAATTAATTTATGTGTGCAAAACTCTTCTCCCTAATTTTGTAAGAGCAGACATGGATGCAAATTGCATGCATGAAAGCAAGGTTGTGCCTTTCCAAACGGAAGCTATAATTATTAGTCTGAGAATCTGAATATACGAAATTCTTCCTCTAGAATCTACCCTTATTGAGCAAAGCCATTTATTAACAATACTGTGTATTTCTAAGCAGTACGGCTAACCATCTTTTTATTCGTTAAGCGCTGGTAGAATGCCTGATATTATAGGAGATGTGGTCTTACGGAGTTGCAGGCTATATCCTACAGACATCCAGATGGCTTAGTAACATCTATGCAATCAGAAATGTCTCTTCTGTATCTACAGGTAGCTATTATTAGTATAACCTACTTTTATTTCTGTGTTCCCATTTTGTTTATGGTACTAGTCACAGATACACTTGCTAATATGCCTGTAAAAACCTGGGCTTTTAGCTTCTGAAAGCATCATTGTTCCTTTGAACGTCTCATCTAAAAAGCTGTTTACTTGGGTAGCAAGGTGCTCTGTGCAGAGCAAGTGCAAAACAAAGTCCACGGTATTGGTCGCAGACAGCACTCTAAGTGTTCATTTTCAGACTCTTTTCCAAAAATTGTGCCACTTTTGAGAGGATTTTTAACTACATCTCTTCATTCTCTTACGAACAGATTTAGCCTTTAAGCACAGCCGTAAATGTAGTGACATGCACAGATGTACAAGAAATCTAGGAGGAGTGATTTATGGGGAGAGGCTAAATAAGCTAAAACTCTTAAGTGTCCATATGTCCTGCCTAAATGATGCGTGTAAACATACGAGGTGGAGAACTCAGTGGTCTACAAATATTTGAAGTTTGCAATCAGTTGAGAGAGGGAGATTTTATGATGTAGAGTGAGAACTCAACCAAGACTGATTAGTTGAATTGCAAAAAAAAAAAAAAAAAAA
>NW_010399442.1:50672-75639 GCF_000710305.1 Buceros rhinoceros silvestris
GAAAAACAAAACAAAGTTGAATAGTTGAAAAACAAAAAAAAAAAAAAAAAAAAGTGGGGGGTGGGGTGGGGGGAAGTGTTCAGGAAAAGAAAAATCCTTTCTGTATCTTTTTTATCAGTCTTTTTGTAGAAATGATGGAGGTTTCATGCTGGGTGGCTGAGAAGGTAGGGAGGACTTTTAAAACCTGGATGCAAGTGGTCTAACACAAGTATTGCTGAGAGAAATTTTGGGTTGCCAGAAATATGTGCTGGGCTTGTAGATTTTCCTGTCTGATTTGCACAAGCTGGCCTATGGCCTTTTCAGGGGCTATCTAGGGGCTCTCCTTGGACGGCACTGCATCCTAGCAAAGGGTTCAGCTAGTGACTCATGCACCACTGGAGCTAACAGTATCTAATAACATGCAACTGAAATGTCTTTTTGCTTAAAGATTAAAATCATACTCATGGAACATGATTATGTCCTCTCCCACCTGTTTTATTGCTATAAAAAAAAAGAAACCTTGGAAGTTTTTCTGTGGTCTTGTGTGGTTTTGATGCATCCACATGGATGCCTCAGCGGTCAGACCAGTACTTCCTGAGTTTTTATGGACAAATGGATTAAAAATGTCTTTCTGTTTCATTGTCCATTAGTCATACATTGGCACAGGGCAACTGTGGGCTGCGTGCTGTGTTCAGCTGTAGCCGAACGGGGTTGTTGGGCACACCATTTCTACAAGCAGGAGTTGAGAAAAGAGATTTCTGCACTTTGCTGACCTGTTCACACTGTACAGAATTCATTAAGGCCCAGGAACTGTGCTTGGGTTGTTCTAGGGAACAATTACAGGCAGCCTGTAATCTCCTCCTCTGCAGCACATTGGGGCTCTGTAATAGTTTGAAGGGGCTTGGCAAGAATTCTATTGATTTCTTGGGATCTCGCTCAGGCTGATTGCATTTGGGTACTCTGATGGGTGATGTTTAAGAACACCTATCCTAGCTGTTATTAAAACATGGGTCTAATCCTCACATAGGTGAGACCTTGTTTGCCCTTCATTCAACTCAGCAGACAAGTTTTAATGAAATAGCTCCCTTTTATTTTTTATTCCCCATCTCTGTTTTTGATTGCCACATTTGGAACTATACAGCTTAGTGTGGTTCAGGCACTGAAAGCTTGACAAGCAGAAACACACAGTCAACAAAGGATGCAGAAAGCTGCTTCCAAAATCGTGTGCTCTCTCAACCAGGGAGACCATTCCTTCCCCAGAGGGAGCAAAGAATCTAAGTGAAATACTGACCAGGCTTACTGCTTCTAGGGATAAAGAGGTCAGACTGAAGAGGTTGAGGGATTTGTCCAAAATGTCATCCAATGCTTTTGAGCTTTTTAGAAGGAGGGGGGGAAGAGCAGCCAGGTATATGTGCAGGCATGTGCAGGAAGTGTTTAGTTATGTCTGTGTTTCTCAGCTGTTCTGCAGATCTGTCCTGCAGTCAGAGGTGCTGGAAAGACTAGAGGACTCCAGGAGCTTGGATCCCACAGCTGATGTGACCAGCCCTTGTAGTCGCTGTCCCCAAAAATAGTGCCAGCTGCAGAGGTTGATCCTGAAAGTTTGTTTTAGAAACCTCGAACTGAGAACCATGACCAGCCCCATTTAAGCCCATCTAGCTCAGACAACTAAGCCTCTGCCGTTAGATCCTATCCCAGCTGACCGATGTTCATTGAGAGAGTGGAATTCTGTCAGGATCTGACAAATAGTTCTTGAATAGAACCTAGGTACATCAAATATTTGCTTCCACTTTTCTAGTGGAATAAACGTTAGTTTAGTTAAAATTCGTTTTAAATTCATTCACTGCTTTGTTCATTTAGCCAGGATATACTCAATTGCGGCTGTGAAAGGGACTGTGATGCAACATAACTTGTTTTCAGTTTCAAGCACTGAGAGATTGTGCAGTGCTATCAGTCCAACACGAGACAATTCTATAATGCAATTGCAATGAAAACTTGTACACTCAAGAATTAGGTAGGTACTGGTGGATACGTCAAAATCCCAGCTCCTAAGCATAGTCAGATCTCCCTGCCTCAGTCCCATAAGGGTACTTTAATTTTCTTCCTGTCCTGCAGCTCATAAACATGCTTCTCTTCACAACACACACCGTATGCTGCTGGAAAAGGGCTGTAAAGTTTTATAGACAGATTTGAGATATTATAAAAGTATAATAAAGTAAAAATAATGCAAAGAAATAGAAATTATTGAACAACTGAATTAAAATATTAAGCTGGGATGATTTTATTGCACTTGGGTTCTACTTGGCTTTTGCAGTCATGAATAGATAGAATTCTTTTATTGAGTTAAGAAAATTAAGAATTTTGTTTTTAACAACATTTGTAAGCTTTTACTTGAACACTTACATAATTGTAATATTTAAATAATTTTAAAGACTACTTAGTTTTAGCTCAATCAGTACAAAACTGATATCTGATGTTTATCTTCTGAAAATGTTTTACCTGGGTTTAGGGAAGTATTTCTAGTTCAGAGATCAAAGTTTTTACTCATACAAATTGAAATGTTAAGTAATTAAGTAATGTTACAATGAAAGTAATAGTACAATAATAGTGGTGACCTGATTACAGATTCTTTGCTTAATCTAAAATCAATTTCAGCCCCAAATGCGGCCCCTTTCTCTGGAAACCTGGCAAAGAAAACACGATCGCTGTCAGTAGTGCTGCCCTCTTTTTCCTGTTTAGAAGTGAATAATACACCAAACGGTTATCTCAGAGGTGGAGATGGACAGCAGGAAAGTCTGCCGACCTGAGTAGCACAGCTTGCCTACGTTCTCCAGGTAGAAGTTTCTGCAGCTCAGAAAGTTCTCATTTGGGATCGGTGTGGGATTTTTCCCCCTCCAAAATCAGCTGGAGTACTAGACATTTGAATTTTCCCATGGGAAGAGTCACTCAGAAATAGTTGCAAAGTTAAAAATATTTCAAGACTTTCTTGCCTACAGTGGCGCCGCAGTAGCTGTTCCTGGCTTGCCCTCCTGCCATTGTCTGTCCGTCTTGCCCTGCGAGTCCAGGCCTGGGAAATGCTCTGTGCGAGCCACCCTGAACCGTGAGCCTTGCTGTGGTGAAGCCTGGTAACCTTCATGGCCTGGTCCTGAGCACTGCATGTAACGTGCTGTAAAAGAGGCAGGTTGGTGATGAAAATTTGATGTTGTGGTGTTAGTCTGGGCTTCAGTTCTGGAGGAGTTTTTGAAAGAGAACGTGTAGCTTAGACATCTGTGGCGGAACCAAGCTACCAGTTATGAAACGAGCTCAGCCAAAAATTCAACTTTGTTTGCACCCCAATGGCTTTTATATACCTAAGAAGAGTAAGACTTTAAAAAAGGCTACTGTAAATTTTACTGTGGTCTGTTATAGCTGAGGGCATCTTAAATTATTCTTCACCCCGTATCACAGCAATCAGAAACTTCAGGTAAAGTTTGAAACCTGCTTTGCTTTGTCTCACTACAGAGGTATGTTCTTTTCCCCAACTTACAAAAAATAAAGACGACGTTTAAGACATACAAAGAATATGGCATTGAAATTCAGAGCATCTGTGTCTGGTTTTCATAGGGGTTGCTTGAAAGGAGTGACTTTTTCAGGGGAGACTTGTGGCACATCCTTGTGTATAAATCAACAACAATGAAAGTGGTAAATTAAAATTACAACATCAATTTCATTTTTAGTTCTGCTCTGCATTTGTATAGAAGGATTTATTAGTACTGTGATTTACTTTCTACTAAGAGGTGAGAGAAAGTATGAAGTAGAAGCAGTTGTTACTATCCTCTGGAAAACTTCAGCCTACGGAAAATGCTGCAGCATGTCCGCTCAGAAACCGAAGCTGCTGCGAGCACACCAAGCCATCCTCCTTCCATTTTCTAGGCTGGATTCTCAGCATTTTCTGACACAGCAGCTCAACTGGAAGGTTCAGCACACACTGAAGGAAAGATCCACCTTCCATCTCAGATGAAGCACTGACTTCCTGTATGGTTTCTTTTTCTTCCCTGGCTTCTTGTGTGTTCTGGCACTGAGGAGTGTTCGTGGCGTGGAAGCCCTAGATGGGCCGTCCCAGCACAGAGTGGCAAACCAGCTCTTGGCTCTTCTGCACCACCAGTACCAACGATCCTTTGTCTCTGACGTGCTACCTTAAACCCTGGGGGGAGAGTCTCTTCGCTCCTCGTGCTTGCAGGTTTTTCAGCAATGCTTTTTATAATACCACTGTTTAAGGTGACTGAGTTGCCTTACGGGCACGTGGGCTCCCACAGGACCTAAGACTCAGTTAATGCCTTTGCCTGAGAGTAAAAGGGACTTTTTCAGTTTTGCCTTCTCTGTGCAGAAGTGTATCTATGTTTCTGCTTGCTTCTGTTTTTACAGGAAGGAAATTTCTAAAATCTCACCGAAGTATCCTGTCCCACACACAAAGAATGAGAGTGCCGGTGAGCCATGCAAGGCAGCTGGAGTTTGTTAATTAACAGACAGTGCTGGGATATTTTAATGATGGAGGTGACATAAAACTTTTGCAAGGCAAGACAACAATATAAAACAAGTGTTCATTTTATCTCATTTCTTTTGTCTTCTGAAACAGAAACAGAGACACTGAGAGGCAGGCTTAAGAAAACTAATTAACTTCTGAAAGGAAATGAAAATTAGTTCCCACTTCTGTTTCCCAGACTGATTCAGTGTATATTCAATTTGTATTATTTTCAGGAAAAAAAAAGAAAAGTACGGCATTATAACCAGAATTCTCAAGGTATTTCTCATTTTTGAAGAGAGGAAGTAGGTGTCTGGGCTAGTCTTCAGATATGATCCCTAATCCCAGCAGTGTCATTACAACCTGCCAAGTATTTGGCATATCTCAGATCAGTTTTGTTATTATAAAAAGGAGTTAGTGGACCCCCAAATTTACTCATTTCTGTCGAGGAAATGTTTAAAGACTTTGAAGCAAAGTTTTCCAAATGAAAAAAAAATGATAGCAAATTATATCAAATAAGCTGAGTTTCGCCTGGAAGTAATCATCAACACTAACTTTTTTAAGCTGTTATTTCACTTAGAGACTTAAATCAAAATATTATCATTTTATGATCTGTCTGTACCAGTGTCAGTATCAGTGTCACTGATACCAGTTTAAAGTGACGAGAAGTTTATAGCATCCTGAGGTTGCCCCGCTTCCTAGGTAAGACCACAGCAGCATTTTGCAGAGCGTGAAAGGAATCCTGTGTGGTGTAAAGTAGTTGTAGAAGGGAGGAGAATTTTGTTTTAAGGTCACACCTGGTGCGGGAGCTTACTTTGAGACTAGGTTGAAGGTACAGCTAATACTTTAGCTCATGCTGGAACATTGTTTATTTTCTTGGCTGTATTTGTACTTCTATTTTTGCATAAAAGACTAAAGAAATTTCCTTAAACGTTGAAAATATGCAGTGATATCTGTGGTAAATAACTCCACACTAGGGCATGCTTTTCATGGTTATGCATTAAGCTTAGTAATTCTAGTTCCAGAAAGTCCCTGATCACAGAGAATAGTGTTTATTGAAACTAGTTGGATGTTACCGTTTTCCACTTCATTTTGCCTGGGCACTGAC
This sequence comes from Buceros rhinoceros silvestris, assembly GCF_000710305.1. Classification (NCBI taxonomy): domain Eukaryota; kingdom Metazoa; phylum Chordata; class Aves; order Bucerotiformes; family Bucerotidae; genus Buceros; species Buceros rhinoceros. The sequence goes on from NW_010399442.1 coordinate 56,258, forward strand.
ATCAGAAGTGACTGGATTCCTATAGGCACTTAACTTCAGAAAGAAGAGATATGTCTCTAATTTCACATTAAATGTGCCCAGGAATATTCCTAGGTGCTTAGGCCAGCTGGCACTGAGCAGCCTGTGCCGAGGATCAGAGGCTGTTACTCTCCAAAGCAGGTTGGCTGCAGGCAGGTTCCCTGCTGGGAACAGCTCCTGGAGCATGCTGACTTCCGAAGCCTCTCCAGGAATTGCCTGCGACACTGATAGTCAGCACAGGCCAAAAGCAGGCAAGAAAATATTGTAATGCTTTGTTAGGAGAGGTGACAACATCTTTGTGCCAAAGAACATTCCCAGACTCTTGCGAAAGATTCAAAAAAAAAAAAAAAAAAAAACCAGCAACGATTATGGTACTATGTGCGAGGGCATGAAAGATGGACATAAAAATGAACTGTATTGGATGTTAGTGAAAATTGTACTGAGAAAAAACTCTCACGGCCTGAGGCTCCAAAATCAAGAAAACTGGTGAGAAATTTTAGAAAATCTCCAGAAATATCGTGTATCTATAAATATAATGGAATACATTATAATATAATTTGTGTGACTAATATACATATCTTTGTACAGTGTTACTAATATATATGTGTATATAAATATTATCCAAGTTTTAAAAAAAATACAGCTCACTGTCTTTGTGAACATTATAAAACAGCTAACCTGTGAATTCATCGCATCCTGACAGTTGAATTCAGTTTGTAGGTGGGACACAGTTGCAGTGGTTCAAATGAGAGCACTCAGAGCTAAGTTTATGTTAAGAAGTAGTGCAGACAAATAGGCTAAATAGGAATGGAGTTGCAGAATGAAATTTTGTTGATGCTGCAGCCTGATGTCCGCACAAGATACATCACAGGGTCTTTTACTGTGTTCTAGCTCTAGTATGGTCTCACGGGCTAGGTGCCCATTAGCAGCTGGAGCTCATGTTCAGGTTTCATTTCATCCAAAATAAACTCCCGTTTGTGGTCTCTGAGACTGCTCTGCCATAAGAACCAAAGTGCAGTATGTGGAGATAATCAGGAGATTCACTTCAAAGGTCTACTCGTGATCTAAACTGAAAAACTAATGGAGAGGCGCCTGGAGAGCTCATGCAGCAGCATTACAGCAGTGCAGAGCTAATGTGCACAATTAGCGAGAAAGCCAAAGCCAGCCGTCAGTGGAGCAGAGATGGAAGCCCTTAACCACTCACAACAGAAAATGTTCGCATAGATAAGGAAAAATTTTGTGCAAATGTAAATGCATTAGCACAAAGTAGAGAAGAAAAATCTACTGGTAATTGTCTGCATATGGGATTCTTTGCACTGGCAAGAAAATTGTTTTGCCAAAGCTTGCTTACAATAGCAAAAAGAAGAAATGCACCACATCAGGAAAACAAATTGACTCAGAAAATGTAATTTTGCGCATATCTGGCTTTGATGTACTACACAAGAGCAAAAACAAACTTCTGGTGCCATTTGCACAAGCATGAACTTTAAACTAAGAGCAGCAGCACAAAAGCAGAGGGGTTTAATGCCAGCTGGACAGTTAAACATCAGTAAATGCTAGATAACAGAGACTTCGCTGGCATTTTGTGAGACTCTAACACTGCTGACAAAAACGTACAGCATAATATTACACAACAGAACAGTCAAAATACCAGCAGGACAGTGTAAATTGCCAAGAAAGTTGGACAAATCAAAATGCCAGACAATAGATAACACAAATACTCTGCTTTTAATTAAATCAAAAGTGAGTGAATGAAGCATGTGACTAAACGGGGCTAAACAATTCATAGAAGTTACATGCAAATAGTCAGAAAACTCCACTCAAATAGATAGTAAGCTGTAACACTTCTCTAGCAAAGTGTCTACGTGGTGTTTTAAAGGTCTGGGATGTCTTCTAGGCAGACAAGAGCAGGAAACGGATACAGCGTGGCAGCCGGGAGAGCACTGGCTTACCAGAGTGTCCTCTGCACTGGGAGAGAAGGAAGTAAGGCAAGAGAAAGGAAGGAGGGTGTAAGTCTCACTGCTGAGGTTTTCCAGAACCACAGGTCAGATGGGCAGAAGCCAGCTGTAGAGAAGATGTAAAGCTTATACATAGTCTTCTAGCAGTTTCACCAGACCTGCAGGTGGTAATATGCTTTCCAGCTTAAAAACGTAAAAGTAGTTTCAGTTTCTGACACAATACTCATATATTTGCAGATGTATTGGATATGAGAATTAAATACAGTAACTACTTCAATACCTTTTAAGCATCCATTAGGGTGGAAGAAAATGCAATTTGAGCTCAAACCTGTGGTAGAAGAATGCCAACAGTATCAGCAAGAAGAACTAATGGGGCTGGCTGGGATTGCTGCCATTGCTGTATAGGTCAGAGACAGAACAGCAAAAGCTGTAGCTGATCATTATTACATTCTCATCTCTCTGCTTGAAGTGACCAAGACAATAAATCTAAAAAGAAATAAAATGAGATGAAATTGCATTTGATTCCTGGAGCACTGGGATAATTGCTGACCTCCCAAAGGCAATTATTAGACCCAGCTCCTAAAAAGTGAACGCCATGCAGGATAGACCCAGACCTGAAAATGGGTAAGTCAGGTTGAAGATTAGTGGGATTCATAAACCGTCTCACAATACTTTCCTGCTTTTTTCACATCTGTACAGTCTCCTGAGGTGATTACTAGACAAAACCACACTATGAACACAACTGCTGTGATTCTCTGGAATCTTGTCATACATGAAAGAGCTGCACAAAGCATCCCACGGTGCAGTGTTGCAGCATGTAAGTGGTGAGGCCATCGTATCGCACAAGGCGGAGTGGGGGAGGCACTACTGTTTGCGTGAGGCATATATAGAACATTACTTCTACATCCACCAGCAGAGTGAGGAGCAGCCCAGCAAAGGCTTACTGGAGTAATGTCTGCAAGTGAAAACTTCAATCCTTATGTTTTAAGGGCAGGAAACTATACAAATACAAAGTGACCATCAATTAGTAGAAAGTGTTTTATAAAACCCTCCTCAGAAACCGCAAGGGAGTGCTGCTAAACCTGCAGTGGTGTGCATTGCTCAACATCTGGAAAGGGATTGAGATGTACATCTCTGCCTTCTAATGCGAGCTGCCCTACACCAAAGCAGGACAACTGAATAAGAGTGTCAGGTTCTCATAGAAATAGAGAAAATGAAGAGATTTGACGTAAATAGTATCTGAGCTGGGTATTTGAGTATTTTGTATCAGTGGCTGCAAAAGAACTTCAAAGGAGTGTGTGAACAAGGCAAAAATTTAGTGTCAGCTCACACCCATCCATCTTTTGCATTGACTGCATGAGAAGGGAGAAGTCCCATCATCTCCTGGCGTACTGCAACCCCACAGGTATGTGGAACTGTACAAGACATGTTCAAGTCGTAGCACCCAGATCACTGAGCAGAAATGCTGTTGGGCACCTGTCGAAGCTATTCTGGACATAGGCCTAACAGAAAGTAGAGATATGAAAACTCATTGCATTCTCAACAGACTGAGCAAAGGGCTTGGTTTCGAACAACAAATCTCAGAACTTTACTTCTGCTGTATTAGTCTTCTGTGGCTTGACAGTTGTTTTGCAGCAGCTGCTGCATATGGTGTGAGCAGGATTGGGAACTCTGGCAGCCCCGCTACCAAAATGAGTTTGGAGACAGTGGAGCCTGGGCTATTTCCAGTTCGCTTATGCAAATAACCTGGAAATAAAAATCTAGTCCACTGTCCGTCACTGCTATCACTACCATCACATTTCAGCAAGTTGAATGGCAAAACTGAACCAAGAACTAACACTGCAGATTTTTTTATAAAGCAAAGAGGAAGACATCCTCCAGTGGAAAAATGACTCTCACAGAAAGAGTTCACCGTAGCCTGGTGCTGTGCCAGCGTCAGGATACATGTGTACCTCAGTGTCTGCTGCCTCAGGAAGCGTTATGGCTGTCAGTGGGGAAAGGAATAACAAAAAAAAAAAAATATCGAAGGACAATACTATCATCAGCAGATCATACACCAAGAACAACCACCAAGAAATATGAGCCAGGACTCTGCTAATATCAAACCTTTCCTCAAGATAAATCATGACCTTGAGTGCAAGCCACATATGTTGGAGATCCTGTAAATTGATTAAAGTGGGAGTGGGTGACTGTATTTTCTAGTCTCCCCCCAAATGTCTGCACCATATGAGCAGGAGGCAAAGAAGTGGATAAGGAGACACTTTTTTCCCCAGGGCTTGCTCAGTGGGACGGGATAACACAAGCTGATGAACACGCCATTGACAAAGTGTGTAGCTGGCTTGTGAAACTCCACACCACTGCAACAGCTGTGTCACAGGCAGAAGATGCCCACCCGAGCTTTTTGTTGCTTGCAAGTTCCATTTTGGGCAGTATCGAATGTGACAGAATAATCTTCCTAACCTAAGTTGCCAAGAACGTTGAATTAGTTGAATTGGATTTTTTTTTTCTTTTCAGTGATAATTTCTAAGTTTTGTATGTGCTGTTTCCCACATTAAGGATGGAGAGCAGATACGTTCGTGTTTAATGATGCCGTCTCAGCTAAATGTCACTAAGGGATGTCACCACAATGAGCTTGCTTATTCTTGCATAAACATGTTTATGTGTAGGAAACTCAGAGAACTATGCTTCAAAAAAGTGATTGAAAGAAAATAATCCATCTGGAAGAAGGATTAAAGGCTGGAGTATGGTGCTGTCTCTCCCTTCTCAGGTCTGAGCATAGAAAAATGTTTGTCTAAGCCTGCAAGTAACCTGAAACAATGGCTGAGGGGCACGAGCTGCTCCATCAGACAAGTTATTGTCAGAGCAGGCAGCTTTGGGTTGGGGGATTTAAGTGGGGTGCTACTGCTGCCCCGAGAGCCCTGCCATTCATCATTCTGCTCCCTGTCACGGCCTCGCCCCTTCTTCCCCCTGCCTAGTCAGTGAGTGCTCCAGCTCCACACCAAGCATTTCCAGCAGCCATGGGGTGCATGGGGACAACCCTACTCTGTCACCAGCAAAATCAAGTACTGCTCAAATACTTCACAGCCGTGAGCTGTCTTTGTGCCGCAGTTTTCCATGAAGCCACGTTAAGCCATGTACCTGAGCTGCGTTTTGCTACCCTGCCTCGTCTCCTTTGATGCACGCCCCAGGGGCACACCCGATAGGAAGCGCTGTGTCCTGCTGTGGTGTGATGGCTCGTCCGAGTGGTCTGCACACAGAAAGAGTGGGTATTTGGGAACAGACTTACTGCTCATGCAGGACCAATCACCGCATCTTCTTCGGATGCAGGAAGTGGTCCCAGCCTTCTTGAGGAGAAGCAGCAAATCTCTCCTGTGTGGTGAGCGCTCCTGCCTTTGTAAGGTGTTCAGACTGAAGCTCTCCTAGGAGTTTTATCCATCAGAATACACAGCACCTCTATGAAATATGAAGGAAAAAAGTCAGGCAGACAGATGACATGGATTATCTATAATAATATAAATTATGTCATCTGTGACCTTTATAGCAGCAGCACTGTTGTAGACAGCATTAACGTAGAGAAGCTGCACTAAATAGAAAATGTTGTTTCCCTTTCTGTCTTATGGTTAAAATGGCCACAGATGTTTTTTTTTTTTTTTTGAGCTGTAGATCGAATCACTGTAAGTATCCTGCATAACTTTAACAAGATCAATTATGTCAAGAAATAAAAATAATTTTGCTCTTACAATGTAAATGAGGATGAAATTTTTAAACGTGGCAGGTTTTTGAGCAGTGAAGCTCTGTAGGGTTTGTGCGATCACTCATCCGTGAAGAGGTACATTACCTCTAACTATCTGGGTGCAGAGCAGCTGAAGACATGACAGTTTTTTCAAACAATGCAAAAAAAAGTTTACGCTCTGTTTTATCTTTCATTGGACACCTGTAACTCCTCTGATGAAGTCATGGAACTGTTTATGTGGTGGAACTGTCTATGCATGTCCAAGAAGAGTGGATCGGTTGTGGTCAGTCAGTGAGACATGGTCCCAGTTCCCCCAGTCGCTGCGCAGAGGCTTAACCGCGGTCGGTGTAACTACTTGCATGTTTAAAGCAGCCACGCATGAAAGCTTGTAGGATCAGGACAGGAGTTTCTTTGCAAGTGTAAATTATATAGTTTGTGGTGCTCTGCCAATCCTCCTGGCCTGCAGAATAGCCCAGTGAGTACACAGTGCCAAGTGATATGTAAAGGAAATGCATCTCCGTGACATATCTCCGTTGCTTACCTGTAAGGAGCACGTAACTAGTGAAAAAGCGATGGCTGGTGAAAGGAATATGTGGTTATGGTTGTAGTAACAAGATGATCACAAGTCATTTTAAAGCTACTATAGTAATTTAAAGTGAGATGTTTTTAAAAAAATGCAGTGATGTATGCCTGTGATCTCTGTTTCGAATGATTTGCATGTTACATTTTTAAAAATAAAATGCTTCCTCAGATTGACTTGAGTGAAAAATCTAATCAAATTAGCATTTTGGAATATATGACCATTGTAATGTCATTTTCAGACTTTAGATATTATCCTTTGGCTCTTATAAAGCTAGACAAATATGTGAGAGAGGCACTGTGGGAGGCTTGGAAGGTTGATTCCAAGGAGCACTTTTCTGTGTGTCTGCATTAGGTTTTTCTATAGCATCTCTTCGGTACCTATTCATTCACATCTCCTCACTGCTTGGTGGTGATACGGGAAACATTTATATCACTTTAGAGGTATCACTTCCGTAATGCATTTTCTATAGAATGTAATTTTTATATAATATTGATTTTAAATAGTTTAGCAAATACTTATTTCTTTTCAGATCCATTTAGAAGTTTTAATAACTTTAGATGATCAAAATTCTTCATCATCGCTTCCTTTCAGGGGACCATTCGAATTTTACCATCTGGCTATATTCTCATTACCTTTTTTAATGTCACGTGTGTTGATTTGTCACATTTTCAAAACTGTTGGAAGGCCTTAATCAAACCGGCATACCCAAACTGTTCGTAGGAGAGCATTCAGCATTTTCTCAGCCTACCTCTCACCACCTGAACTGGGAGGTTTGACTATCTAGGGTTAGAAACACTCACTCCTAATGCCAGAACTATTTGTATTATGCCTCAGTGTGAGATCTAGTGAGTTTTGATTATTGATGTGATGATAAAAATCGTTGTATTATTGAGTCTGAAGACTCTAAAAGGTAATGTTAGGCTCCTTGGTCATAACAGCAAGTCGACTAGAGCTTATTTGTCTGCACTGAATACTTTACATTTAAATTAGGGTTGTGTGAAGTAGAGATGGGAGGATTACTGTGTGTGAGAGATGAATGGGGAAAGCATTGTAGTCTGTGGAGGATAAGTACTGTAGTCATCTGCCATAAGAGATGGATTACAATGAAACTGAAGTGGGAGAAGGTTTGCTTAAGAGTTATTAGCAGTGGTTTCCATTTAAGTAATCTATTAGTGCAATAATATATGTATAGTTATGCGATGTGTAATCTACCAGGGGAAAACAGAGTTTATTTCTAGATATATTGAAATGATATGCTGTTTACATTATAGGCAAGTTGGTAATAAATCTGGAGCTTCCGTGCAAAAATAAATACATAAATAGGCAGGATAAACAAAAAACCAAATCCAAACTAAGAATCTGCTAGGGTTTTCAGCAAATTGAAAAAAGTATATGCTTTTACCAGTAGTGCAAGGTTTAACTATTCAAAAAAAAGCATTTGATAGGTAAATTTGCAGCTCCAACACATAGAGCAGTAATGGAAATACGCGTTTTGCAGACAGTGGCAGCAGTGGTTATTTCACTGAATGTTCTTAAAGCCTCGTAGAGTGGATTTCAATATCTTGGTTTCTTCCGGAGGCTGGAAGAGGTTGTTGCTGGTTGTCCTCTCTGCCTAAGTCTCCTATTCCCTTGAGAGCGCCAATTGTATGGGTATGACTGGTCATGGTGCATACATAGACTTTCTGTGTTTGAGTACTGCAGGATGTCTAGTGCTATGCTTCCGCCGGGGAGATGCTGGAAGGGAGTGTGGGAGAGGTAAGGAAGATGTAGGCAGCATGAGTTTCACCTCGCCCTGCCCACCGGCCGTGCGGTAGCCTTAGGTTGCTCAAGGAGCTTTTGAACAGATTTGCATGGGTCACGTAGGCAGTTTAAGTGCAACTTTGCAGGGCTTCACAGTTCTAGAAATAGGGCTAGGCTACTCCTGGTACCTGACCCAGATCATTTAGCACAAATGGAATTAGCAAATTCAGCTTAATACAGCTTCACTCAGCTTGCTGGGTCAGCAGCACCTATGATTGGCACGTCGGTTGGTAACCACTAATGTAGCCATAGCAGCAAAGACATTCATGCTTTCTCATAGCTGTAAGAAAAGATTTATTCTTCCTTTTTAATAGTCTAGTTAGCACTCCTGAAACTTCTTTGTAAGGATCTAGAAAACAGTCAGTCATTAGGTACAGCTAGAGTTCAATCTCCTCAGTACATGCACTCCAGAAAAGGATGGTTAAATCCAAAGAAACAGACAATTTTATGGTTGTTCTGAACAGCTCGATTACTAGCCAGCTTGGAAGAGAAGGTGGGCAAAAGGACCTAGGAATAATATTTTTTCATATGATCAGTTTACAACATTGATATGGTGAAGTGCGTAAGCTGAATGAATGGCTATAGACAGATACGTGTGAACGTGTGAACACAGGGCTGTTGTATCTTTACTTTTGTAGCGGTAAAAGTACAAAATTTTGTTTGCACAAAGTTTTTTCCAGTACTAAGGCTCAACTGATACTGATCCACATTTCCTAACTGCATTTGAATACAGTTGTAGTTGCTTGCCTGTCAGATATTAGTTAATAGCCATTCTGCTGACATCTTTGTTATGCTGCTGCTTGGTTGACAGAATTTCATCTGCATAATGGGTGGAAAGTCCTTTCCTCACATGTCCAACAAACTGGAGACAAAGTGCCTGCCAATGTTTTAATTTCTTTTGCGTGTTCTGGTTAGAGACTGAGAAGAATGCTTTCACTCCACAGTGTCATGAATATGGTAATCTATGGAAATCACAGAAAGCAGGTACTTAAGTTAAGCACATACTGTACTACAGGAATCCCTGATGAATTCAAGTCTCTTCTGTTTAGAGAAGATGTTGTTGTCTATTAAGTGACAGACTGCCAGATGTTTGTGAAGTAGCACAGTAATGTGTATCAGTATCTTCTTTTCCTCACCCCAGAAGGTAACATTTTCTTTATCATCTATGTCATCCTGGCTTTTGATTGTAAATGTCTATGCTTGCTTCAAATATTAACTCCTTTTTGTTTTTTTGATGAATATTTCATGACTTCAGTACGCTTGTAGAATGTAAGTTTTTGTTGCACTATAGTAAGCCTATAATCCTAAAATCTTTCCCTTTGCATGGTATATATAAGCTGCTAAATCTAAACATTTGAGGTAGAACATGAAGAATAATTTGTTCATGATTTTGAGCTAGTAGAGAAAATTTTGGCAGTTTTAGAAAAATGAAGGAAGAAATAATTGTTTATTTTCAATAATAGTTCTATCTGCATGCTCAAGCATGGTACCGTGTATCCCATGGCGAGCAATGTTTTCGTAGAACACACATTAATGTTTCGTTTAGTCTCAGAATTGCTGTAGGGCTGGGGGTTAGCTCGTCCGCTTTAAATAATCATGGTCTAAACACCGGGCAGAATAATTGAGTAGCTAAATGCAATGGTATATACACCAGCAGTGTGGGAAGCAGAGGTTACAGGAACAAGTATGTATGCAGTAATTACAGATTATTGAGATAGCATTCTTTGTAAAGCAAATTAAAGTTTAAAGTAAAAAAAAACCAAAATAACTGAAAGGCAGAGTTCAGGTTTTTTCTGAATAATTGTTGTGTTCTTTCTGTTATTTTGAAGGCATTTCTAAATCATTAAAGGCAGTGATGCTAGTAATGTCTCAGCTCTAAGAAACAAAGCCGTGAGGATGCATGAACCCTTTAATACACGGCACAAGTTCTCTGTGGTTTATTGCTAATGTAAATAGAGCAGCTCAAGGAGCTGTAACAACTAGTGTTGGCCCAAGAAACCAACTGTCAGATGGAAATTGGTAGAGGCGGGAATCCCGTCCCCTCTATGGCACGTTGCCTGCCGGCGTGCCATGGGAAGGACTTTCGCAGGATTCCCTGCTGGAGGTCTTGACATGAACCCTACTGCCATCTGCAAGACTCGTTCGTGCCATGACTGAGGCAGAGAGCAGCTATTTAAGAAAATTTAGCTTTGAATGTCTGAAAGTGTAAGAACGTCTAAAAGAATAAGAATTAGCAGCTTTACTTTCTTCATTGCCATACAAACTTAGTTTTCATTAGTTAAGCAGTTTACCTGATTAGTGGGGAAAGCTTGTGCAAAATATTCTCTCCATATATCTGTGAATATGAGTGTGTGTTATTTACCACCTTCAGCGGAATAAAATTCAGCTTTTGGCTTTATTGTTGGAGTTGGGTTGGGTTGGGTTGGGTTTGGGTTGGTTTGGTTTTTTCCCAGAAGGACCCCAAGCTCCCTTGACATTGTGACAGGATTTTGTTGTTCCTTGACGCTGGGACTTTGTGTTTTCTTCCTCTCTGGAAATACTGGAGTCATGTTTCATTGTATTCTTTGAGAACAAAGAAGAAAGCAGATACCACTTTGGGAAACTTCAGTAATCATTTTTTGCTTTTGTAAAGTTGCAAGACGGTGGAGGCAGACCTCTGAGTGGAAACTGTTAAAGAGTGTGAAGTATGCTCAAGGTCATATGTATGTGCAGCATGTAATGAGGATTCTAGATATATGAAGCCATTTTGAGCACATTAGATTTTAAAAAAATAAACTTGAAGGATTCAGAAGCAACTGGGGAAAAAATCATTAAAATTGAAAGGGCTTTCTTTAGAAAACTTTATACATCAAATATAGAAGTTTTCCACATGAACAAATGGGGGTCAAACATTACTAAAACCTTTGTGCTGAGGGCATATAAAATGACCTGTACAAACCTGATTTAAATTCTTGTAGCTCCTGGGTGAGGGCAACTGTCTATCTTGCTTAAATGTTAATGTTTCCCTTATCTGATTGCCTCTCTGTACCATGTTCCCACTTTCAGGGATCCTGCTTCACCTATTACCCTCTTCAAAGCTATTCGTTCTTGTCTGCAGTCTTCGTAGCTTTTACTGTGTCTGAGGTAGTCACTTGGCTGTGTAGCCTCCCAAGCTGTTTCACTCTTGGCTTTTACCCACCCAGCTACTTGTCTTCCCAGTTCTCTGAAGCCAATGAGAAACCTTCCCAGATGCCATCCCGCTAAGGCAGCAAAGGGATGAGCTTTCCTACATGTTTTCAGAAGGGGGTGGTGTTTGGGGAAGATAGCTAAACCAGCTACAGATCAACTGTTCTTCATAGGAAGAGAGTAGTCAGCATGGATTTATGATGGGGAAAAACACGTTTGACCAATGTGATAGCTTACTCCAGTGAGATGGCTGGCTTGGTAGACAAGAAGAGAGCAGTAGGTATTACCTTTAGCAAGGCTTTCAACACCGTCTCCCACAGCATTCTCGCAGACAAACTAGTGAAACCCGCTGTAGCTGATCCTGCTCTGAGCAGGGGGTTGGACTGGATGTTTTCAAGATGTCCCTTCCAATCTCAACCAGGCTGCGATTCTGTGAAGTTTGTCTTCTTTGTCCTTTCCGATCGTTTAAAGATTTTGTATTCTCTCCTCCTTTCTTCTCTCCTCTGAGGAAAAGCAGTTGGTTAAGTAATTTCAGAGAAAGATCTATTCAGAAAAATAAGCCACAGAGAAGGAAGATTATGAGCCACCTGTTGTTTGATTTCTATAGCACACTAGTGTTTTAGATTAGTTTTAGTGTGACAATTCTCCATCCCTTTGCATAGCTACAGAGTATGTGGGCCTTTGTGTGGTGCATCTCTACTGTAACCAGTACAGAATATTTCAGTAGAGCAATTTGAACTGTCTTTTAGCAGTTCAGTTTGTCAGACATTTTTCAGTCTTCATTCTTGTTCTCATTTAGTTTTATGCAAATGAAACTACTGTGTGCAAACAGAAATAGCTAAATTTGAAATGTTTAAAGTATGTGAAATCAGACAACTTGACTTCAGTTTCCTCTCCAGATTCATGAGGGACATCACTGTGTCACTTAAAATGGTTTACATATTGAAAGTGCACAAAAGGAATTCAGAGAATGAATGCATACACGTCTTCCTACCTCAGACTGGAGGCAACATTCAAGTAACCAACAGAAACTGGATAATGACATTACGTTCAATACAGAAAATTCTTTACATGAGAGAAACAGTATTTTTGAAACGAGTTGTCTCATAACTAAATGATACTGCTACCCCAAATTTCCATAGGCCAGTGATCACTGGAGTTGTTTATGTAAGTCGCTTCTTTACCTTCTGACAACTGCTCCCTCAAAATCATTTTTATGCAAATTACTATTTTTTCAGTGTTCTTTTTGATGCCTCATCTCATCAGCATATGCCAGCAGGATATACTTCAGATCCACGGGAGTACTGTACGAGACTGTTGCTTACTTTTGGTTTATGATGATCCCTAGCTCTGTGGTGTGTTGACCCTGGCTGGATGCCAGGTGCCCACCAAAGCTGCTCAGTCACTATTCTCCTCAGCTGGACAGGAGAGAGAAAATATGATGAAAGGGGTCAAGATAAGGACAGGAAGGTCGCTCAGCAATTACCTTCATGGGCAAAATAGACTTGACTTGGGTTAATCAGTTTAATTTTATTAGCAGTCAGAATTAGAGTAGGATAATGACAAATAAAAACTAAATCTTTAAACGCCTTCCCCCCACTCCACCCTTCTTCCCAGGCTTAGCTTTACTCTCAAGTTCTCTAACTTCCCTGCCCCCAGTGGTGTATAGAAATAGGGTATGGGAGCTGCAGGCAGTTCATCACACATTGTCTCTGCTGCTCCTACCTCTTCAGGGGCAGGACGCCTCACAGTCTTCCCCTATTTCAGCGTGGAGTCCCTCCATCGGAGATATTCCTCCACGAATTTCTCCAACATGAGTCCTTCCCGTGGGCTACAGTTCTGTGGCTGTTCTGTGGCAGTTCTGTGTGGGCTTCTCTCTCCACCGAGCCAGAGGTCCTGTCAGGTGCCTGCTCCCGTGCAGGCTTCCAACAGGGTCACAGCCTCCTGAGGGCATCCACCTGCTCCGACGTGTGGTCCTCCATGGGTGCAGGTGGAGATCTGCTCCACCAGTAACCTCCCTGGACTGCAGGAGTATAGCCTGCCTCACCATGGTCTTCACCACGGGCTGCAGGGGAATGTCTGCTCTGGCATCTGGGGCACCTCCTCCCCCTCATTCTTCACTGACCGTGGTGTCTGCAGAGTTGTTTCTCTCACATATTCTCACTCCTCTCTCCAGCTGCTGTTGTGCAGAGGTTTTTCCCCCTTTAAACATACTATCACAGAAGCACTACCACTCTTGCTGATGGGCTTGGCCTTGGCCAGCGGTAGGTCTGTCTTGGAGTCATCTGCCATTGGCTCTGTCAGACACAGGGGACGATTCTAGCAGTTTCTCACAGAAGCCACCCCTGTAACTCCCCTGCTACCCAAACCTTGTCACTCAGAACCAGTACACTTTGCCAGCTGAAATCTGGGTCTTGTAACAGTAGATATCACCCAGCCCCTTAGTAGGAGGCAGCTCCCAAATAGGCAACCCGTGACTATGTTATGGAGACATACGTGGACTTTCCCAGAATAAGAAGCAGATAGTTTCAAAGTTAGAAGTAAAGTCGGGGACCTCTGACGTGTATTGCACTGCCTTATTCACTAGCCTGTTCTACCAGTTAGGCTACTTGCTGGTGTGCCTCAAAAAAATTGCAGCAATCTGAAGTGGAGGATTCTCTCTCCTTTCTACCATTAGGAAACAAGCACCTTTTTAGGTTCATAATATGCTCAATTACCTTTAGATTGATCCATGAATAAATTATAATCAAAACAGACTTATTCACCTTAAAGCTCTCCCGGCTTAAGGTTTCATTGTTGATTCATTATGTTGTCAGTTCTCTACTGGCAGGGTAATGCTTTTTTATATCTGGATAGAGACAGTTTTAGTGGAAGATACTGTTATCTTTAAATGAGTAGGATTTAGCTTTTCTGGTGAGAACAAATTCATCAATGATGAATCCCTGGAGAAAGTACTGAAACAAAAATCACAATGTTGCTGGAGATTTATACAGTTCACCGGTTAAAAGGCAGCTTTTAGAAGTCTTGGGTGGCGGGGTGGGGGAGGATTTGGATTTTTCCTTTCTGTCTGTGAAATACTCCAGCACGATATTTCAAGCTATCAGTTTTGTGATAATACAATTATAAACAATGAAATAATACCATCTTATATATTTATTTGGGTTCCATTCCTGATGTTATCTCCCCAGTAGAAACACATTGAATTATGGCTATATAGAGACAGATGGATACAAATAATGCAGCTATAGACACTACTGAGACATATACATAAGCAGACAAGAATTACCTAACTACTCTTCTTGTTTCAATCTTCTAAGCACTTGCTATGATCCACATATTCAGATTAATTGGTTTTTTTCTAGATACGACATTTTTAATGTGATTTTTATATGATTTTTTTCTGATATGACAAAGATATCAGTGTATGGACAGTTTAGTGGCATTGAAATATCTGGAAATTAAAAAAATCCCAAACATACTGTAGAAAGATTTCAAAAGCAAACAGAGTTAAACTCACCAAGGTCTGTGCTTGTGCTTTCATTGGGAATTGTGCTATTAAATCCCCCAAGTGCTGAGAAAGACATGCTCTACTATGATTAGAGGTGATTTAATTTTAAACTTAAATATTCATCTCTTCAGCAGTTATATCAACGTGTTCCCACTTCTGCTATATCCAGTAAATTACTTCATTAAAATATTGTTTGCCGTTTCATGTGGCCTTTGATTCCAAAATGTTTGTAACCCCAGCTCTGAACAATAAGTAGTTTCATCAGTGTTCCCAGTAGCTGTGCATTACTCATAAGGGGAACCATCAATAAGTCCTTCCTAAGCACCTGAGGCTACGTTTTCATAAGTTATTTATTGTTATAGAAAAGATTGCTGGTTTTCAGTGTTGTTTGATGCAGTTTGGTTTGGCTGCTTGTGAACTACCAAAATTACCAGGCCATTTGTATGGGCACAGAGTCACCCTCTGTTAAGTCAGTGGAAGCTCATTGCCCAAGCCTAGGCTAAGACCTAGGTGTTTCCTTAATTATTTTAAATTCCATTTAATCAATTTCTTGATGGAAAAACAGCAATGCACAGAAGAGGCTAAGGATGAATCTTAGTTTTCTAGATTAATCATAATATCATTTATTTTTAAAAGATACAGATTATATAGTTTAATTGAACCACATACATGCCATTACAAAACATCTTAATTACGCTACCGATGGCATTGCACGCTTTTCACGATGTCTGCTGTACATTCCAGCAGCTATGGTAGAGGTAAAAAACTCTAAATACTTCCATCTCACAACTTAGAAAATTAATTAATTGCCCTTGTAATTCGCTTTCCACTTACACGTGAAAAGGAATTATTCTTCCATGAGATCACTTATTTCATTTCAATACATTCAGTATTTCAGTCTGTAGAAATTAAGAGATTTCGCATGCATTAAGAGAACAGAAAAGATTTTGCAAAGATTTGGCCATTCTTCCCAAAGATTATCTTCAATCAGTCAAGCCACGAACAACTGTTTCCTCTCTCTACTAATTCAGTTAAAACCTCAGCAAAATTAGCTTTGCTGCCTACTCTGAAATACAGCAATTCAATTCCGGGCCAGACAAGGAAGAGTCCAAAAATGCTTTGTCATCAGGTATCCTGCCCTCTGAAGCTCAAAATTGTTGGCATCAGCACATAAATTATGGAGAGAAAATAGTTTCTCAGTGACACAGCTACTACTTATTCATCGCCAGAATGTACTTCTAATGGGTGCAGCCTAGCAGACATACAAGAACGCTTTTTATCAACAGTTACATTTTTTAGATTTTTTTTTGCTAAATATCTCAGGCTTTCTGAAAGTGATATAAAGAATTGAGTCTCTGTATGCGTGTGCTTCAGAGCCTATTGATTCGATTGAAAATTGACAAATTCTTCCTTCTACTCATTTTCCTGTTTAAAATCTGGTTTTGCCGTATTATTTATTTGACGTTGGTGTGTTAGACCACTACCTTACTGCTGGTTGCAGTAATAGTTAAAGCGTTATTTTTATCCTAGAACATTTCCTTTCTAAGATCATGTATGACAACTGCACAGGAAGGGAGGTTTGTCTGAAGTCTGTAAGGAAGCCCTTGACCATGACATGCAGGAACAAAGTTCCCGTAGAACAGACAAAACAGGAGCCCTTTGCCGGTGGGCAAACACGGGCTACACCTGGATTTGGGACAGATGGGGTCTGCAACATACCCCACAGTTCTGGTCTTGCGTTTGCTCTGCCCCAGGGTATGACTCAGTCCCCACCTGCAGGAGGGCACCCGCTCTGGAGAGCACCTGAGACTGCAAGTCTTGTTCTGACTTGAAGTTAAAAATGTGTTAAGGCCACAAACCAGGTCTTGGAAACTGGGAAGCATTTCAGGGACCTCACCCTCTGGCTGTATGCTGAGAGTGCCAAAAACCTAGCAGCAAAGAAAGCTTTTATTTGTCATAACAAGAAGCCTGAGGTCCCAAGGTTGGGTATTGTGACTGACAGAGCTCACTGAGGAGTTTTTCTCCTAAGGATTAACGGAAGAGCAGGATAACCTCTGCTGGATTTACTTTGTTTTAAAAAATAATAATTTCTAAATTTTTAAATAATTCTGGTTTTAAAATTCACATTGAAATTCCCTCTTAAAATATTGATAACCACGGCAGTACTGTATCTTGTTCGATATGCTCTTTGAGGTTGTATTATTAGTGTGAATTAATGCTAGCAGCTGCTGAGGCTATGGATCCCCTGCTACTACCTGCTAGTTTCTGCAGTACTGCGGTAGCTTCTGAACAGGGTTTAGTTAGGTGGATAAAATACTTTTGCAGAATAAGAAGCTGGTTTCAGGGGAGGAAGGGCATGGTCTTTTGCATCAAGCAAAAATCCATGTTTTCTACCATTTTTCATTCACCTAAATCCGTGGTAGTGGCACGCTACTGTTGTCCATATCTCTGCTTATGAGGCAGGCAAAGGGACTTTTTCAGGAAGCTGGGTGATTTATGAAATCTGAACCTTGTCTGTGGGTAAGACACAAGGTTTGCAATTCGGTGAAATCTTCCCCTAGAGTTTGTTTAATTGCATTCAAGGATTAAACGTTGCAGAAAAGACTGCAAGTGGGACATCGAGTAAGTCGGGGGATGAGAACTGTGTTTCGGTTCATTTGGTGTTTGTTAGCCTTACTTTGACAGGTCAAAACAGCCTTGTGTTGTCAGAATGCAAAATACACCTTTGTAAGCTTTAAAAATATGTATATTGATGTATTTAGGTATCCATACAAATAATCTCAAATACTGGCGTAACTGTTCTAAGAAAACTCATAGTATTATGATACCTTTCCACATACTATAGAAATAAAGTTACACATCTGAATTATTTAACATGATACATTTTTATATATAAGCAAGTATGCAATGGGGAAATATAAGGCTGTTGGATGCTGACCTGCAATTCGGCTGTTTTTCTGCTGTGGTATATTAATATTTTAATACTCGATATACATTTTCAAGTCAGATTCTGAAGTTCATGTTTGATTTTTATTCGCTTCTCGCTCTGATGCAGTCTTATCAATTTCGACTTCAACTGCCCCAACAGGAAGCATGTCACATGCAGCAAGGACTTAGGATCTCACCCTCGGGACCAGACTCACCTTTTTGCTTCACCTGTTCACTAAGCATAATAATGTTTCCTGATTTTGTTTCAGAAACTGCCCAGTTTTGGGCCTTACCTGGAACAACGCAAGAAGATAATAGCTGAGAACAAGATTAAACTGAAGGAGCAGAGCGTGGCTGCTGTGCTTCCCAAGAAAAAGCGTTTCATTCCGAAGAAGCCCATTCCAGCAATCAAGGTAACAGAAATACATGCTTAATCACAAGAAATTATCAGCCATCAGGCAGTTGACATGCCCAGTCATTTCTAGCAGTTTCACTTGGTTATTACTGCTTTTAAGCTTGTTAGAGGGCATCAAAGACAACTACTTATGCAGACTTTCCAGCTTTTAACCAAAATCAATGGGAAATTATTTGTGATGTACACTATAGGTATTCCACTAACGTCTTTTTTGGAAATGAAGATATTCAGGCAATGAATGGTAATTGTAGAACACAGCAAGGGTAATGCCTTGAAGAACAAAGTAGAACTGTTACAGTTTTTTCAGTCTGAGTGCTAGTGTGAGCTCAGTTTTGCACGATACCTTTTGATTACTTGCAATGTGCTAAATACCTCTATCTCTCATGTAGGATCAATGGAAAAGGTTGATGTTCGGTACATATGAAAGCCGTGTCATAGGTTTTTTCAGACTGAACTTTTAAAGCTGGAGAATGTTTGTCTAAGTAGCTGATCCACCATCTACAATGAGTAAATGTCAAGGTGAAAATAAAACCTGTGACCCCATCTACTGTAAAATCCATACATTGAAGCTTTTCCCTTCCCTTACATAGCCAATAAATGTCAATAAAATGAAACATCAGAAGCTAATTATTCTAAGTGTGCACTTTAGACCTTTCTCAACTTCATGTCCGAATAGGAAAAAGAAGCAGGCAAAAAATATATATATTTTTTTAACTCAGGATTCTCATGTAGGCCCTTTTATAAAGCACTCTGAAAATTGTATCTGTTGAGTTTGTTGACTGTCTCCTTCATATATGTGAGAATATCAGATATCTACAGATAGGTAGCTTCCACTGTATGATCAGACCTGTAATAATTCTTGCAAAAATAAGGTCAAACATAAAATACAATATGAACAGCAGCTCAGAGTAACAATCCCCAAGGGAATTCTGTAGTTTACCAATACATGCAGTATTCCGAGCTAACTGGTAGAACTGCAAAACCAACTAAGGAGAAATTTTGAGTCATCTTCCTGTTTAAGTTAAATAGTTTGCCACTTCTGCACGCCTCTCTCAGGTTTTTGGACTGCTTATTTTGTTTTATGGCATGCTTTTGAAAATTGCTCCTTTCCTCTTGTGCTGAGGTTCCCTTCTTTAGTTATACCAAAAAAAAAAAAAAAAGTTCCAAAGAATAGAAATCTACTCTTTTTTCCCCCCAATATGAGCATTTTCAAAGCCTGCTAGATCTCAGGTTTTATGGTTCTGTTCTCTTTGCAAGGAGAGTATTGATGTAGG
>NW_010399442.1:75723-77213 GCF_000710305.1 Buceros rhinoceros silvestris
AAAGAAGAAGCAACAGCCAATAACTGCATTTTCAATGAGATTGCTTGTTTCTGAAAGCAGAAAAACAACAGCAAAAAAAAAAAAAAATCTGTTGCCATCCAAAAGCAAATAAACTGAATGAAGGAAAAAATTTAGCAAGAGGGAAAAACAGACATAAAGACTTGAAAAAAACCCGTAAGAGTTGAGGTCAGTAATTTATCAAGCCTAACTCTAAGTACAAAAGCAAAAAACAACCATATAGTAGGAGATAGATTAAAAAGAAGAAAAGAGGCCCTACTGCAGGGAAGAGGAAAATTAATTCCCCAGAACAAAAACTTTTCTTACAAAGACATTGAATACTTTTCTTGGTGTCTGTGAGGAGCTTCTCAGACAGAGAAATCAGGTTAGCGTCTTTCTCACACCTTCTCTTAAATTAGACTGAAGCAATTAGAAGAAGGTAGGCATTACCAAAGCTGACTCTTGACCGTGTTTCAGTCTGACCATCTCTGCAGAAGGAAATGTTTTCACCATAAAGAGAAAAGCAGCACTGAGAGATGCCCACTAAGAAATAGGAAAATACCCGAGTTTTGCTTGAAGCGTAGGGAGCTTGCCTAGTAGGAGACTACAGTTCCCTACAGTAGGAAACTACAGAGGGAGGTTTTAATAAAGTTCATTATTAATAGATTCATCTATTATTATTATGGAGAAAATCTGCCAGGAAGATTCGGAATATTTGTTAAGGAAGCTGAGAGAAGCTTAATGAAAAAAAAGGTGACTTATCCGATACCTTTTTCTGATCAGGAATTCTCCATGGAGAGAGGCAGAGTTGCTCAGACTTGAGTGATTTATTTGTAACTGTCCAAGAAGTATTCACATTTAGAATTAAAAATCCCAGATCATCTCCAAGCAGTTCTGTCTGCACTGACCCTCTAGACAGGGGAGAGAATATGTTCAGACTAGGATATCAGGAGGTGGGAATCAGCTCTTATAGCTAGTCCCAGCCTAACGCTAGTTCTCTGGAGCAGTGCAGAGGTATGCTCGAAGGCTGATCAGACCCGAGAGACAGCTGTCCTTGAAAGAGCTATGACCCCTGCTTTGACTGACTGTAGTTTTGGAGGGTTGCTGCAAATTTCCTGATGCCTGCCCAGAACTCCCACATCTGTCTAATCAGCTGTTGGGTTGGTGACGTGTAAATTCTAACATTTGTTTAGTTTCCACATGGTGCCAAAATGCCTTTTTTTACAGATTTAAAAACCCTCTGTGATCATTCAAAATCTAATTTAATTTTTGGATGGTTCTTCCCATGGCTTTTCTTTTTATTTCCGCTATTTTTCAGTATTAATTGACACCGCACACTTTGATATTCAGCAGAGTTGTTTCTTCTTTTCTTACTTGTCTGTAATATCAGACACTGGATCTTGTCTTTTCAGTTGCATTTTTGTACAGCTCCCACACATGTATTTGCCTACCTCAGGTTACATCCTTATTCCTTTAATTTCTTTCCTTATATA